>NC_092215.1:31044270-31057060 GCF_043381705.1 Parasteatoda tepidariorum | reverse complement strand
GCCAAGAAGGCACTATGCTTTTTTTCTCAGTGTATAATATTGTACGGCGAAAATGGATTCTACGAATGTTGCAACCTATGTGCCAGTACTTAATACCGTAATTTGATTCGGATTTTTTTTCAAGTGACGATTAAAGATTTATATTTTATATGATTACATTATGCAGATTATATTATTCTAAAATTGCTCGAAATTTTTTTTATGGATTTTTGATTGATTAATTGATTCCCCCAAAAGGAAAAATAGAAGCTCAACTCTATGAAGACTATAAAGTTTTAAAACAAACTTGCGATTAAAATATAGTAAAAACTAATGTTTTTAATTAATTGCTTCAAATATATGTATATATTTTAACTTGACAGGACAGCTTAGTATAATATATCAAAAGTAATACATTGAGTTCCGTCACATTAATCTAAGAAAATTAAAGATATGAAAAAGAAATTTAAAAGAAAACTCACAATTAGTATTCACGTGAACAAAATCAAAATAAAAAAAAAGGAAATTTCGCGGCATAAATCGAATGGCGGCTTGAATTAAAGTGACATAATTTGTTCAATTACAAGCATATTAATTATTTAAATAATTTCGGTTGCAGTACAAATATTTTAAGCAAAATATTAATAAGTATAAATAAATTCTTGAGCTTAAGCTTATAGAAATATGTTTTACATAATTTTAATTTGTATTTTTAAGCAATTTGGATGTTCTTAATTATTTATGATTGATTAAAACCTCAACTCTATTAATTATTGCATAGCGTTTTATATTAAAATTAATCAGTGATGGACGAGGTATTAAGGGATAGAAGTTACAGTTTTAAACTATTTCTTGGCATCTATGTGCTAGATTATAATTTCTAAGACATTAAGCCATGTGGACCAATTTTTAGATTTATCGTCACCTTAACGGTTTTAACTTGATTGAAATTCGACATGCATGCCTGTCAAGTTTGGTAAAAGGAAGCTCAAATTAATACTAGCGTACCTCAGAGACAATTAAAAGTTGTAATTTTAGATTTTGTATCGTATTTATGAGGCATTATAATATGAACATTTAACTTTCTTTAATGAAATATCTTTATAATTATCAGATTAAATTAATTTGTGTAAAGAAAAGCGTATTTCCCTATAAAGCTATCGATACTTTGTTCATTTGCTTCTGTTAAAAATTCGGAAGTATCTTTTTTTCAACATGAAATAAATAAATGAAATTTAAAAATTTCCTTGAAAATTTGTGAGAAAAGTTTCGAAAATTAGTTATGGCAAGTTTTGCTGATATTTTAAACCAGAATATATTGTGTTCGCAATTTAATAAGTTAAGTTACTATGTTAAAACAGGAAACTTTCACTTTGAATTCACTGATAGAATAAAAAACAATGCATTTTTAAAGTTCAGCTTTGTATATACTACTTCATTTTTATGTTAATTGAATAATGTTTTTTTCCACATAATTACTCAAAAACAGCACAATAAATATATCTTTTAAAATATCCGTTAGGATATTTAAAATCTGGTAGCAAAAACTATCGTATACAGTTACGGTTCGTATCGTATACAGCACTTGCACTTTGGGTGCATCATCCGTAAAATCTATTTTTACCGTAAAATATTGTATCATAATTTTCACAGTAATATTTTTACTAAAGTAATTCAGGGATTTTATGGTACTTATTAATATAAAAATTGCTGTATATCAGGTTTTTTGTACCGTAACAGGTTCCGACGAAAATGTATTTTACGGTTAAAAAGCACCGGTATCCTGGGTGCCGGTACTTTTTCCCGTGATTAGATTCCGCCATTTTTGCCTTATAGAATCAAATGAAATGAGACAAAAATCAGTTCAATTGAAATGATTTTATAAATCTAACCAAATTCATATTATAATTTAATAAAAAGACTTCCTCAGTAAAAATTTATTCTATTAGATTACTTATTTCAAGATATTTAGTAGAACATACTTTAGTACACGGAGAAATAAATTCTGGTAAAATTACCGTTCTGTATGATCATGACATTTCTGGTAAAAATTATTATAATTCTAGTTATAAATTAGTTAATATACTATATTTAAACCATCCATTTAGTAATTTTTCCATTTATATGGCAATGGTTCAAAATAAATTCAGGTTTCACAAATTATAGTTCTCATTATCGAATGTTGAGTAAAAATACAAAACTGAAAAGTAACTTTAACATAATAATTGGTTTTTATATAATGCTCTAAAATATGTTGATAAAATTATCAAATTTTACAAAATTTACCAGCTTTTATCGTATATTATTAAACCATATTCTATTGTTGATTTTACCAAAATCATCACCAAAGCACTTCAGTAAAAACTAAGGAGCATTTAGAGTTCCCATAGAGCCAAAAACATGGTAAATACTACCATATTCTTTTAGTTTTGACCGTGCTGTTTTCCTCAGTGTAGAAAATTCTATTCTATATTATTCTCTGAAAGAATATATTTTAGTAGAATGACTTAATCTAAAAAAATGTATTTATATTATGCTATTTTACTAAATTATTTCTTTTATTTTAAACTATTAATTTTTTTAGTAATAGAATAAGAGAGCAACAACGAAACTTGTTCTTGTATATTAAATAATATAGTAAAAAATGAAGGTGTTGGTTCCTACTCCTTAGTTTCATCCAAAAGTATTAAATATAATGGAGCAGATTGATGAAATAAAAAATTCAATAAAATCATAATCAGATCATGATTTTCGTGATTGCTAGCAACTAAATTATCAAAATTGAATTATTAACGATCTTGATGACGTAAAATTATACGAGTAAGCTATGTAATCTGTAAGATTAGAAAATATTCCTTATTTGTGTTTGGCTTATTTCCAAATAGTGAAACCATATTTTTGAAGGGATATAGCGTGCCGTTTCTTATTTCTGATATTGAAAGATTTTTGTGGATGATATGTAATATGGTACTGTTTTTTTTAAAGGATTTTTTTAATTTTTTTATCTTAAGTTTTGATTCTATAAACTAAAGCTTTGATTAATCCTTCATGTAAGTACTTAAAGTATCAAATTTAATAACTTACATGAACTAAATAAATAAAATTAATAACTTAAATGAACTGAATAAATAAAATTAATAACTTACATGAACTATTTGATAATAATGCTTTGATTAATTTTTCATATAAGTTACACGTTCATAAGCACATAAATGGTAGTGTGCTCCAATAAAGCTTTTTTTCAACTAGCTGTCGGTGTTAATTTATACACTGAGGTAAAAAGTATGGCTAAAACTACCAGAATATAGTAAAAATGGCCGTGTTTCTGACTCTATGGGAACACCAAAAAGCTTGCCAATTTTTGTCGAAGCTCTTTATTACAGATTTTGCTAAAATTATCAACAAAATATAGTTTTACGTGACAAAAATTTTTCAAACTTAGTAATTTTATCATACCATAGAGCCTGGCTTGAAAAGTATTTATTCCGTTAAATTTACTTTTTTGTTTTGAATTTTTTACTAAATGTGTGGTAATAAAAACTATAATTTTGAGGAATTTTCAGAAAACCGTCACCATGTGAACGGAATGAAATGAAAGGTTCAAAAACAATATTTTTTTCCCTTATTAAACGGAATTATGCTTTTTTTTTACCAGAAATGTTATTGCCATTAGGTACGGTAATTTTACCAGATTTTTTTTCTCCGTGTAATTATGAAGTTCGTGTAAGTTTTTTACATCAGCTCGTAAACTTATAACTCAGGTATTAGATCAGGTATACTTTTAAAAGCTCATAATTATTTTTTATTGATTTATAAATCAAAACAGTTATAATGGATTTACAAGATATAAAAGAAAATCAATAGCGATATTATTGAAAAGCATAATTTCAAAATTTATCATATATTTTATTATTGTATTGTGCATGATTACATGATATAGATTTTTTTTATATTTTATAATATTGATTTAGTTACAATAGATCATTGTACTATATCATTAAACTAATACATAACATAAAATTGCATTAATGTAATAATCGATTAAATTATATAAAGTCACGAAAGATAGAAAACTTTTGTAGCTTATCCCAGCTATTCTGCTCTAATAATTTAGTGACAAAATAATGAAATTTTATTATATATTGTATCAAATTTTCGAAATCTTTATATTCTAAAATGTATCCAATTAAAGCACTCTCTTCTCCGTCTTAACTCTGCAAGAATCATCTATTGTTAAAAGCGGAGCAGAAAGTCTTTTAATGATAACCTTTTCGTGAGATCCTTTGTTTTTGTCTTCTTGACAATAACAAATGCAAACCTCGTTACTTTCAACTCAAAATTAATTTTGTGGGATACGAAAAAGTCAAGTTAAATGGAGTCAAGACGGATAAATATAACAAATGCTCCTGATGATGCTGTGCTAAGCTGGTAGTAACGCATAACAAGTTTTGCATTCTGGAGAGATATTATTAGTAAATAATATTAGTCTGATGGATTTTTTAAGCCAAGTTGACGTCGGCCACTAAGTCAGACGGGGTGCGATTGTTCTTGTTTTTCTATGGCGCCATCTATGGCGAAGAATTCAACTTCTGACAAGTCCATACGACACACTTGTTTTTGAAGCCAAGTTTCTGATCTGAATTGTTTTGATAAATGATCCGTAATTTATAATGTAGGTTCTGATTTTATAAAAAGTCAGTCTGGATTCACTGATTTTATTTTTATAAATTTCCATATTAATTCCATGAATTAATTCCACTTTAATTAAAGTTCTTCGATACGGATTTCTAAAATTATCTTGATCTATGATCGATTTCATCCTCAAGGTGTTCACATTCTTTAACTAAATATTGATTCCATGACTACTAGTCACTCTCATGATTTTATCAACTTTGTACTACTCGTGTAGGTAATGATTTAACTATGAAACATAGTGTTATAATATATTTTGGGGGATGTGTAAATGGTTTGATTTTGGTGAATAAATATAATAAAATTTGTCAAATGTGGCAGAATTTGATAATTTTATCATGATTCTTAAGAGCATCGCATAAAAACCATTTATTCCGTTAAATTTACTTTTGAGCTCTGTATTTTTTACTGAAAGTTTGGTAACAAGATCTATAATTTTGAAAAAGAGAATATCCGGTAAACCGTTACCATATGCATGGAAAAATTACCAAATGAATGGTTTAAATATCGCATAGTTTGATTTTTATAAAAAGAATTATGGTTTTATTTTACCAGAACTGTCATTATCACACAGTACGGTAATTTTGCCATTTTTTTCTCCGTGTTGTCAACCTATTCACCATGATACATCTGCAATATTTAGATTTTAATTGATAGAACTATGAGTTTTATAACAAAACTAGCATAAAAAATTTCAATTTAATTTAAATTTAAATACACTACCACATCACAACATTTAAGAATATCCTGTTTTAAAGGGAAAAGCTGCAAAAATGCTGTCGAATATTAAGGTTAACACCCTGCGAAATTTTTAACAGTTTACTTTAAAACATACAACCATATTTGAATCATCAATATTCTTATAAACTTGCCATGTCATATAAGACATAGAGTAAAACAAGACTCCTTTATTTCTAATAGATAAAAAAAATATCACCCAAAAAACTTCACGAGATCCACAACTTAAAAGTGTTTTTGATTTGATATTTCTGATAAATTTTAATTGAATAAAGACACACATTGCGGTAATTTCATAAATTTTTTTCCTCCATGTAGGCAACCTATCCACCATAATCCATGTGTAATATTTAGATCTAATTTAACGTATAATAATAGAGCGCTGAGTTTTATATTAAAACTACAATAAGGAATTTTAATTTAATTTAAACTTTAATACTCTACCAATCATTTTCTAGAACTTTTAAAGTCACATCACGTTTTAAGTGGAAAAGTTTTTGCAGCATAATAAGGTTAATGCCCTACAAAATTCATAACAAAGTACTTTAAAATATTCTAACTATTTGAATCCTCAATATTTTTTATAAACCCGTCATGTTATAAGAATCATAAAATTAAACAAGATTCCTTTATTTCTAATAGATCAAGAAAATGTCACCAAAACCATTTACGAGATCCACAACTTAAAAGTATTTTTGGTTTGATAAAGCTTAAATGAAAAAAGGATTATATGTGAAGTAAACAAGCTTTTTAGTATCCAAACAGAAATGAAAAGGAAGCTTACTCAAATATTGGTACCGTCGTAAACTTTTTTATTTGAGTTAAGTCTATGAACTTGCTTATCAAAAGGAACTTCTTTCAACAAGGACTTTCCAGTTTATTTATTTCAAATAATCCAAGTAATTTATTTCTTCACTTTGAGGCTTTCTATATTGTAATTTATTTGGAGAATATTGTTTAAATATAAATACGAAATAAATGCTTTGAATCAAAAGAATTGATTTATAATGTGATCTTATTTATAATATATTGAAACTAAAAACAAATTGACTTGTTTTTAGGTAAATACATTTGTTTTTTTTTATTTATAATGTAGTCTTGTTTAAATATAAATACGAAATAAATGCTTAGAATCAAAAGAACTGATTTATAATGTAATCTTATTTATAATATATTAAAACTATAAACAAATTTACTTGGTATTAAGTGAATGTATTTTTTTTTATGATTTAAAACTTTTTTATTGGTCATTTTGCGTAGTTTTTGTACTATGATATTTGAGGAAATAGCTTTTTTATTTAGTAAATACTAAACAAATGCCTTGAATAAGATTATTTAGAGTAACTAGTTTTACTAGTTAGTTGAGTGCTTAATTATAAGAGCTGATTTATAATGTAATCTTATTTATAATATACTTAAAAAAACAAATTTGCTTGATTTTAGGTAAATATATATATATTTTTAATTTTTTATGACTTGAAATTTTTTTATTGGCTATTTTGCGTAGTTTTTTAAATAGGGTATTTTAGGAAGCTAGTTTTGTTATTTAGTAAATATGAAATGAATACTTTCAATAAGGTTATTTGGAGTAACTAGTTTTGCTAATAAGTTGAGTGCATATTATAAGAACTGATTTATAATGTAATCTTATTTAAAATATAATAAAACTAAAAACAAATTTACTTGATTTTGGGTAAATGCATTTTTTTTTAAATATTTTATGATTTAAAGAAGGTTTGTATTGGCTATTTTGAGTAATTTTTGAAAAAGGATATTTGGGGAAGCAAGTTTTGATATTTAGTTAGAATAGAGTTTCTTATAAACGCTGAATTATTATTTTGCTTTGTTAATAGATTAAGAAAAACGCTAATTCCCTTTTATTAGATAATAAACTTTCTTTTAAACTTTTTACGTGTTTACATATTTCACTAAATTAATAATTCGAAATGATTTAATGATTTTAAAATTTAAATTTTGCAGCCATAAAATATTTAATAAGAAATAAGCCATAAGAATTTTAGCCATAAGAATTTTTTTAGTCATAAGAGTATACGCGTATTTGATACCTGATTTATTATTTGTGTTTAAAGAAGAATCTTTTAAAGAATCATCTTTTTGAAAAGCTGTAAATTTGGATAATATTTACATTTAAGCGCAACATGTAAAAAAGAACTACTTCATATTAAAATTTTTAACAATATTATTTTAATCCCAATTTGAAGAAAAATATTTTTTTTAATTTGAGATGTTATAATAAACTATTCAATTTTTATTTTAGTTGATGCAGCGAATGCTTATTCTTAATTTTAATTGATGTTTTTACATAAAGACACACAAAAAACAACATGTTTCATATTTACTTTAAGTCTAAGTTTGAAACAAAATCCACAAAGAACTAAAATGACTCTTTTCGTTTTTACTTTATAAAAAAACGAGAAGGAGAAAGAGGAAATAAAAGACATTAAACCAAAGGAATTTTGACTCGTTTATTAGATAGTTCGAAAATAGTAAAGCTAAGGCAATTTTATCAGTCAAAGAAAATTTGAGAGACGGATATAATCCTACTTATAATGCAAGGATAAGTGTCAAATATTCAAATTTACTCAAGTCTAAACAAGCAATGATATTTTTTTGCAGGAGCCCTTAGTTTAAATACTAGCTTCTTCACAATCATGAACAAGCTTTTTAATTAACTGTTTAAATATATATATCTTTAAAATATATAGATTTATATATGTATATTAAAAATATATATGTTTATTTATATTTGAATACAGAGAAAGTATGGGAAATAATAAAATAATAAAGATTAATAAAAAGAGAAGAAGAAAAATTATTATCATGAAATATCTTTAGAAATATTTTTTTTTATCTTTAAAAGAAATGCCTTTCAAAATTCTGAAAAATTAAATAAAACAACGATATAATCTCCATCAGCTGACACGATTATATTCGAAAAAAAGGAGTGCTTTCTAATATGGTATAAATATAGCTAAAGCAAAATATATCAATACAATAGTGTAATATATACATATATACCTACACGTTTTACTTTTTCCATAGGATTAGCGTAAACAAACGAACAAAGTGAAATAACGTAAAGTCAGGGTAAAAACAATTTAAGTATATTTTTCAAAACTTACACTTACTAGATAAACTACTTGAAAAATGTGTAATCTTTATATACTTATTTTATTTTTAGATGCATTTATAACAATATCCCTCTTAATACTTATTATTATTTGCAAATTTGATTTATGGCCTACATCCACAAATGTTTCAGAGTTTTCATGCTTTCTAATTTTTGATCAGTTGTGGGTATATATCAGAGTGGGGTTTTTGTTTATTTTTATCGTCTTCTTCACTATCAGTGGGAGCAGGCATTAAATCAGATATTGAAGGAATTGAAAAGTAAGGGAAAGTGTGCTGCAGCCAATATGCGCGTAATCGATTGCAAAAGAACTTCAGACATGAAATTTTTTTCCGAATTTTTCTAGTTCCCGTTGGATACCGAGAAGATTTATTAAACCCTTTTGGAATGCATTTTAGTTCACATTGTAAAACGCTGTAGAAATTAAATTCAGAGTTTCAAAACATTTTCTTTTGCTTTAGAAGCATCTTGCTAGTCATCGGAACCAAGAAAAAGAAATGATTACTTAACCAGTTGTTTAGTTTAATGAAATGTAACGTACTCAATAATTGAATCACAAATGATAGCTTTGCATATCCCACCATCAAACAAAAGCGATTTGGAATAGAAAACTTTAAGTTGTCAACAAAACAATGGAATATAAGTAAAAGTGAAAAACAAAGCTAGAAAAAACTGAGGCAGCATGTGATAGCATAAAATTCGCTTCAGTTTCTTAGGATTATTCATTTAGAATTTTTTGGATTATTCATTAAGTCTCAGTTTATTTGCAATTTTATGCATGCAAATATAAATTTAGAGCCCAAAATGTAAGGTACACAAAAAATGTTCACATATTTAAGCTAGAAATAAAGTACTATTTCTAGTAACAATCTAGTATCTAGTAACAAAACTAGAAAAACTATTACAACAGAGAGTGTGATAGCAGGAAATACGCTTCAGTTTCTTAAGATTATTCATTTAAGATTCTAGGGTTTAGCCATTAAGCCTCAGTTTTTTTTAAATTCTTTTTTTGCAACTTTATGCATGCAAGTTGTAAATCTAAAGCGAATAATGTTAAATCTACGAAAAATTTAAAAATGTCTAAGTTCGAAATAAATTTCTATTTTTAGTAACGTCAAATTTAATTCCCTCAAAATTTGGAATAATGAAGAACATAAAAATGTTGAAATCCAAAGGACTAAGTTGTTTAGGAAATCACCCTCAAGAATTTCCACTCATGTCAATTTAGGTTTTTGGAAATGAGCTAACTTTTTCTAGGTTTATTTGAGTTAAAATAGCTTTTTCACGTATCATCACGTATCGTATATAAATGAAGGAACTTGAAATGACACCTCAAATTGTGGCTGTCAGATGAAATTATGAAAGAGGCGAAGGTACGGCGACGCCTTCTGACATCTCGTTTTATGCTACGGAGTGTTCAGTCAAAATTGGATTCGTGGTTGGCGGGATTGGGCTAGATGGAAGATTTCGCCAAATCGTGACACGCCACTTGCTATCAGCCAGAAAATATCTCGCTTGAGATAAAAGCCGTTTTTGCTCATTTTAACTTAAGGCTGAGTACCAAAAACGAAGCCTTTGATTAAAAAAACATAAGTGCCCGGAAATTATGTTCAGTATCCTGTATATCACAAATAAAGAAAAAGGCTATTTTGCCAGAGGCAAGATAATCCTGTCTGAGAAGTAAATTATCTCCAATGTCTGTTTGTATGAAAAGATAAAAATAAGAAGAACCTTATGTACAATTGAGCGTTTTGATTTATACTTTTTTTAAAAATTTTCTTTCCTAAGAAAATTTTCATAAATAGATAAGGTAATTCGGCGTGTAGTAAATAGTCTGATTTTTCTTTATATTTTATTCTCTGTTTCTACGTGATATTTTTAATTATAGTGCTCTATTTTATTTGTTGTAATTTTTGTAAAAGTTTTTGAGTGCTCATCACACTATTGTATTGAAATAATTTTCTTTGGCTATATTGATACAATATTAGAAAGCACTCTTTTCCGTGGATATGATCGTGTGGGCAGATGAAGAGATTGCATCTTTTATTTTCCGGATTTTTTAAAATTTTTGTCCATTTTCTAGGATTTTTTTTCTGGTTTCTTCTTATTTTCATTATTATTTTTATTTTATTTTTTCCCCTTCCTTCATTGTTCTGTAATTTTTCCATTGTTTTCACTACATTTTGAACTTTATATATATATAAATATATATATATATATATATATATATATANATATATATATATATATATATATATATATATATATATATATATATATATATAATAATTAACTAATAGGAATGAACCTCTTTTATGTTGATGTTTGTGTGTTGCATTACTTATCCAGTTTATAATGCAAAAAAATTCCAAGTTGGTTTTGTCATTTTTTTATATTTTTTTTATCTTCTGTTTAGCAAAGCGAAAACTTAAATAAAATTATAGAAATTAGATACAATTAAAAACCTTCCGAATTATTTCATATTCAATCAAAATATCAAATTTAAGAGGAAGCATAATAGAAACATATTTAAGAGCATGTAGAACTACACTAAGTGAAAAGTATAAGTCAGTTTTTAACATACCAATTTCTAACTCGCTAAGAACACCAAAGTAATTTTTACCGAGGTGCTTTGGTAAAGATTTTGGCAAAATTAAAGATGAAATAACATTTTATAAAAAGTAATAAAATTTTGTAATTTAATCATGATACATAAGAACATGCCATAAAAAATTTTTTTTGGTAAACATAACATTTCAGTTTCGTATTTTTCTTCTTACTAAATGTGTTAGAGCTATAAATTTGGAAACTGGAATTTTCTGTAATCCTTTACCATATGAACGAAAAAATTACCAAATGAATGGTGAAACTTTCACATATTTTGGTTTTATCATTCAGATCAATAGTTTTTTACTAAAAATGCTCTTACCATATGGCACGGTATTTTTACATGAATATTTTTTTTCCTGTGCACTATAGAGGAAAGGCGTTTAAATATTTATGAAACATAAATAAGACACTTGGTGCTGTAATGGCAATAATTTATCACCTTAATACAATATTTAACAGTAAATATGACTAATCACTTAACAATAAGACTATACAATTAATAGCATATTTTATTACGCAAAAATATGCTATGTTAAAATATACTGCATGTAAGAAAAATTTCAAAATCTTATTATTAATTACAATTTTTTTTATTAAATTATGTAAAGGTTAAAATACTTGTCGCTTAAGAAATTTGAGCAATAGAAATATAAAAATCAAATTATGAATAAACTTTTTCTAAATTACCTTAGTTTATTGTTTAATTAAATACATTGACTAAAACAATAAAGTATTAATATTTTAAAATAATAAATTAAAAATGAATGAAATTCAATTATGATATGATATTTATTATTATTATCTTTGATATTTAAAAGTAATATAATGCAGAAAAAAATTTTTACCTAAGTTTTTTTCAACAACGAAACTACACATATGATGCATGCCTTACTGACATATTAATAGCGATTCTAAAAGGACACTGTCTAAAATAATTTGCCATGATATTCTTCTTTTTATACTGCGTTTATAGCTTTCATGCATGCTACTCAAAAATTACTTTTGACTGCGAATCCAGATTTTAAGATCGATTTCGGGAAATCGCAGCACCTGGCTGGGTATGCTAGATTAAGTTGCATCTATGCTGCGCGGAAGAACACGATCAAGTTGAAAATTTGCAATTATGCAAAATAAGTGAGTTAATATGAAAAGAGAAACTTATACAGAAAATCTATTTATTTAATATCTTTCGTAATTCAAGAGATTATATTTATGTCAGACATTTCCTTTAACTAAGGATACGATTTATACGACGCAGTGTTTTTTACCATAAAAATGTCATTTTAACAATATAAAGAAGCAGTGTGAAAATAAAAACTCAAACATAGCTATTTAATTGATGTATGCAATTTTTTACATTCCTCATATTATCTTAAATTTGTTTTCCACACAGATTATTGTTTTTGCTTATTATTTTAATCCTGTTAATTTTCTAAAAAGTATGATGTGTGATAAATGTTGAGCTTTGTATACTTATCTTGTTTTTGTTTTTTTAACGGAAGAAATTGTCAGTTTTTAAAAAATATTAAGCGTAAAAAAGAGTGAATCGAAAATAATAATAATATACAAACACACACACACACACATATATATATATATATATATATATATATATATATA
>NC_092215.1:31025767-31043982 GCF_043381705.1 Parasteatoda tepidariorum | reverse complement strand
CAACAACCTCCCACAGTTAGCCTGGCAGCAAGGGGTCTCTAACTCATAATCCGTCTACTACTAAGGATATATATATATAGGAATTTATTTAATATTAAAAGCAGTATACTGTTAAATACACTATTCAACATTCAATTTATTTGTTTGCGATTAAATAAATCAAGGTTTTGAAAGAGTGTTAATTTCGCCCAAATAAAAGCTGAATTATAAACTTTTCTTATTTTTGATTCAGTAACGAATCTAAAAGGTATTAAAAACTCGATTTAATTTTGATTTTGAATTTAATTTTATCTAGCTCGTTGGGTTACAGTTTACACCCTCATGTTAATTTGCTTAATTAATTATTATATCAGATTAAGCTGAACAGAAAATGTTAATTTTGAACTATAATGAGTAATATTAAAAATTAACAATTAACTTAAGTCTTTGCAGCATATATATAAATATTTAAAAAGAAGAGAAACAATGACACATTGGAAAAGAGAATTATATACTGCTAACATCAACTTTTTTTAGAACTGATAAATAATAATGACGTTTTTAGTTGGGATAATATGAACATTAAATTGCAGGACTTCTTAGAACACCGTTCAAAGTTACATCTTTTACATGTAATTGCGACATATTTCAATTTACTAAAATACAAAAAATATTGCATTTTTTTAAATTATCTCTTGTATTTTATCGTTTATAAATAAAGTAGAAATAGGTAAAATGCTAAGTATAAATAATGCGCGTGCAATCACTTGTGCAGATATACTAAGCCCTTTTCTGAAGTTGCAGAAAGTACAATTTATTTTTAAGAAGGCCCTAGACACAGTTTCCAATTTTATTGTACTGCATGCATTGCTTTATACTATACAAAAATAAATGAAGAAATAAGCAATTGCAATATTAATTGTGTCCAAACTTAAGAAATTTAAGTTGTCAACAAAAAAGCTTTTAAAACTTATTTTCTGAAAAGTTTCCTAAGGGGCTCTACATTCATATAACACAAAAGTAATGAAGCACTCTAAAAAGAGAAAAAAACAAGGACAATTTTAGTTATTAAATTTGTTTATACATCACTTTTTATAATTGTGATATTGAAAAAAGAAATGCATAAAATACATAGAATGTCTTTTCATAAATCATATCTCTATTCAATCCTGTTAAAATGGATATTTTTATTTTAGTATTTAGTTTCTCCAATAAAAGTAATTACTTAGACACTTTCGATTGCTTTTATTTTTTCTTTTAGTTTCAAATTCAAATTCGATGAGTATTATTGTGTCCTTTCATTTACGTCCAATTCCTATTTAGTTCTCCAATTTCATTCGAGAATTGGGTAAGGACTTTTTAAATCCTCGACGTCCACGGTAAATGAAATGAGACTCGATGATTTCAGTATAACTGTAAGATTGATTTAGATTTTACTTAATTTTTATTGTAGATACTGATTTCTTATCTGACTAATTTAATCAACCCAATAAGTCAGTAATTAATTAATTCTCTGTGATTAATCTTGAATCTTGATTTTTATGAAATTGCAGCTTATGCGATCTCAATAAAACTTAGATTTGACATTTTCTCTAATAATCTTTTTTTATTGCGGCTATATGAACATAAATAATTTTGTCTGTTTCATTTTGTGGGCTTATTGTAACTAAAAAAAATTGGAAAATTTAACGAGGATCGCTGATTTAATTTTCACTGCTAGATAAATTTGGATTTTAGTTAATACATACTGTTTCAATCTACCGATTAAGCCATTAACTAATAAAACTTATTTATTTTCAAAAATCTCTGTTATGTCTAAGGAATTAACAGATACTTACATTTATATTAATTTATAACCGATGTTGAGCAGCCGACCAAATTTAGAGTTTACGGTTACTAATAATGTTCAACACAATAGCCAATTTTGAGCCCAATCCAGAAGACAAGAGGACTCAGTATAAAGTACTGGGAAAAATTTGCCATCGTGGAGGACTTTTTGATGGAATTAACCCTCATTTGCGCTACATGAATTGGAAAACCACGAAAATCTTCCACGGTTTACCTGACGGCAAGGGGACTGTAACCCATAATTCGTCTACTACTAAGGATATTTTTCGTCAGCACTGTGGTCGGTGCGATCCGGGTGCGGTATTCAAATCGACCAGCTGTCGCTGGAATCAAACCCGGGTCAGCACATTGGGAGGTGAGTGCACTACACCTTGAGCCACCTCTGCTAAATTAAGAGATATGAATTATTTTATCATTTCTTCAGTTAGCAAAATCAATTAATTGATTTTTAATTATACGTTTCTATGGTATCGGTTCACAGGAAAATCTGGTTTTCAAAATTATAATCCTTATTACCAAACATATAGTAAAAATACAACTCTGAGAAGTTAATTTTGCAGACTAAATAGTTTTTATGCCGCAGTCTAAGGTATCGTAGTAAAATTACTAAATTTTACCACATTTACCAAATTTTTACTCATGTTATAAAACAATATTTTATTGTTAATTTTACTAAAATCATTACCAAAGCGCTTCGGTAAAGATTACCGTGTTTTTTGGTGTTCTCATTGAGAATAAATACTTTTTATGCCATGCTCTAAGGAATCATGATAAAAATACCAAATTTAAACAAAATTGACAAATCCTTTTGGCGAGCTCAACGAGTTAAGTGATACACCTTAACAATATCCATAATACATTTTTTGCTCATTTTTGCATCTATCGTCATTGTATTTTGTTAAAATTATAAAATTCGATCCAGTTTTTTTAAATTTGCTTCGAATATTCATTTCTAGATATCGAAAAAATAACGAACCAAAATTATATTCGAAACTTTTGATATTAACATTTATTTTTTCATAAAGGTGTGTCCTTTTTAACTCAACAAACAAATTTCTTCAGTAAAAACAGATTGATTTATTAATATCGCTTGGAGTTACCTGTTTAATGCTAACCAAATCGATTCCTTGCAATAAATATTTAATGGATAAAAGTAATATTTTTTGCGTACCAAAATAAATCCTTGTCGCTCATAAAAATTCAAATTTCGTGTTTTAATAGTTCTAAAATGCAAAATGAAAGATTACCCAGTAAAAATGACACACAGCGTTCTAGCTCTGGAAGCGTGATTTTTAAATTCGCGCAAGATCTACAACCCATATGATATACGTCATAATGACGTCAATAGTTCTAACTCCATGTATTTCATTTTCAAGGTATGTTGTGTTTTATTGTTGTTAGTTTTAAGACGATAGAATTTTCTTCTCGTGGGATTAGGGTCCTGAAAATAAAGATTCGCAAGTTGAAATTATTTGAAATCGAATTTTAGCAGCTAAATTAAGTAAAAATAATTCATCACTACGATTCATAATGAACCGGTATTTGTGGAGAAAATAAATTATTCATAGGATCACGTTATAAACTATGTAATGTATATAATTGTTAAATTAAGATAATTTTCAGTTTAATATACTCTGCATCCATAGCCATTGCTTTGTTTTCTAATTAGTTTATTTAAATAAATTAATTAATGAAACTGTTATTATAAATATGTTGTGTAGATGCTTTATATAATATTGACTCATGTAACTTATTATAATGCTCCACTAAGAAAAAAACGCATCATCAAAAATATCAGAATATGATAAAAATTATCGTATTTCGGGGTCTATGAGGACACCTAAAAGCTTCCATCAAAGAGCTTTGGTAATGTTTTTGGTAAAATCAAAAATAATATATGGTTTTAAAAATGTGATTAAATTTTATAAATGTGGTAATATTTGGTTATTTTGTCGTGATACATTAGAGCATGGCATAAAAACAATTCAAATTTACTTTTCAGAATTGTATTTTATGCTAAAAGAGTGATAAATAAGAATCATTATTCTAAAAACTAGAATTTCAAAAACCATTAACTTATGTGCAAAAAATTTATCAACTGAATGGTTTAAATACCTCATATTTGTGTTTTTCTTAGCAGAATTAGGTTTTTATTTGGCCAGAAAAGCCATTTCTATACACTACGGTATTTTTTCCAGCATTTTTTTCCTTCATGTATACAGAAGAAAGGTTCTTAAGGTTCATATCTTTATAAAATTGAGTTTAGAACATAACAATTATTATGTTGTTCTAGATATAACCCGTGTAAATCATTATGGGTTGTCCAAATTTGCGCAAATGTTTTGATTTAACTCATAATCGTTCTCGAAATGTTCATGTGGTGGCTTAGATTACCTATTCAAAATATTTTCCATTAATGATGTTTTATCTTAATTAACTATTAAAACGTTACCTGAAAATTTTTTATGCAGAAGTTTCAGGAATTGATTATTCAAAAAATTTTAAATTTTCAACCTAGTTATTAAATGCAATCTTTAAATTTTAGCTCGTTAAAACTCTTAGCGCGCATTAAAGCAACCTTTTAGATTTAGCATAACACTTCGGCGGCTGTGTGGATTGAATCAAACCAGGCAATTTATTTATTTAGGGGAACAGAGGACTTTAAAAAAGCAGAATTTTTATTCGATAATTTTCAAAACAAGGTTTCTGTGTACAAGGTTTTAGAAAAAAAATAATAACTAGTTTTAAAGTTATAGCTACAAGCATGGTTTTTAATTGTTGGCCATTAAAAAGCTCCCTTGAAAACAAATTTTAATTTATCTAATTAAATGTCTACCCAAATACGTTGTTTATTGGCAATTACATAAATATAAGTGGTAATGGTAACCGTATGAAAATATTACTTAACAGGGCATTAAATTTTCATTTTGTCACCAAACATTTCTTCAAAAAACACGCTTCAATTATGTTAGTTTAATTATTAAAAAAATAAATTAAGATATTGAAGAAATCAATTTCATTTAGAATCATCAAACAAGACAAATTGAAGAGTATCTAAAAAAATGTTAATAGTAATAAAGCAAAAACTGATGCGCAAAGAGCTGTTTGAAGTAGTGAGAACACTGAAAAATTTTATTATGAAAAAAAGCAACTTTGTCAACGAGAACTACATATTGATGTACGGACCTATACAAATTCATAATCATATAACTCGGTAAGAAAAACTCTGATTTAAACACGATTTGTTGTCTGTTACTGAGTTAAGTGTAATTTTTTTTTAAAATCGCAAAAAATAAATAATGGATTTTTGAAGGGGTTTTCTTATTTTAATCGTCCGGTGTCCCCTTAAGAAAAGGAAAAAGTGATTTATAATAATTCATAACTTGATAATTACTTCGAAATTGATAAAGAAAAAATATTAGGTTATTTTTTAACTTAAAAAAAATCTCCCTGCAAAATAACCTTCAAGATTGGTATGCTTCACTTTAAATACATCTCTTGTTAGCAAAAATATTCGATATATATCGTACCAGGTTCGAATTTAATAAAAAAAATTAAAGTAATATATTTTGAAATGTATTTTCTTACTATTTTTGACAATAGTAACAAAAGATACAGAGATACATTTAATCATAGCTTATGTTACGATGAAAATCGCTTAAATAAGGCCCTAAAGTAAAATTGTTAAAATAGATTTTTGTTTCTTAACTTTCTTTCGATTTGAGATAAAACATTCGTTTTGAACTGCCGTAAAGCAAAATAAAAATATATAATAATAACTGAATCGATGTGATTTTGAGTCAGACGCCTCTTAAAATAAGAACTCAAAATATTTATTTTATGTAGTATTAGTAAAAATGTTATATTAAAGGAAATAATGACAATTTTTTACTAAATTCATTGTTATGAGAATAATGTTTCTTTGAGTTAAAATGGGGTTCAATTAACCCTTTAACTCAGATAGGTAATTAGGATGTTTTTCATACTTTTGTTTCATTATTTTATATTAATTTAAGTCAAAATAGACGAAAAATATATTTGAAATTTTAATAAATTATGGTTATAAAAACCAGCATGGAGCACTGGTGTCTTTTTCTGAGTTCGAATCACAGCTCACTTCCAAAAAATATTTTTTTTTTACAAATTGTACTTTCTTTGCAGTTATTTAAATCTAAGAGAAATAACTATTTATCATTGAAATTTCTTTAATTTGCAAAATCAATTATTGATACATTTTTGATTATGAATGACATTTTTTTTTCAAACCACTTTTTTAAGATTTTATATTATCGTACAAATATACTTCCAATAATCTAACAGATTTTTTTAGTAAATATTAGACTGTTCTTATAATTAAAAACAAGAAAATATATTTTTGCTTGTCAATAAAGCATCAGAAAAAAATATATTAAAAGGGACAGTGGTGTGCCATCTGCATCAGAGGGTTATGAATTTTATTTTATTTAGTTTTCGCTTTTACAATACCTTTTTTGAAGATATCTTTTAGAAACATCCTTTGAAATATGTCTTTCCTTTTATATGTATCCATCTGACAATAATAACTTAAAATCGAACGTGTATGAATTGAACGAAACTAACTTACAAAAACGAAATCTATGACTAACATATAAACTGATTCAATCGATTTCAATACAGTGAAAGGAGAAGACAAAAAAGTTGGGAAGCAAATAAATCGTTAAATTAATTTCAAAAGTGCTAAATGTTTTATAAAAATCTGAATCAAAAAGGATATTGATTATTTTGTGCTACGTAGCGTAAAGTACGTAGGCCTTGTAAATTAAAAACTCAAATTATTCCGTTTATACAGTATTTGTAAAAATGTTATAAGTAAAATTGCTTTAATCAATTCAGTGTTAGAATAATAATTTTACTATACATTAAAATGATGTTAGATTAAGAATTTTATTTTATTTATTTATTAATTTTTTATTTATTCATCATTTTATTTATTATTTATTATTATTTTTGAATCTACGATGCTTTTTTATTTCAAGAAAATTTTTGTGTACATCGTTTGAAAATTGTCTTTTTTTATATATCCATGTGAAAGACAAAACATAAAGTCGAAATCAAACGCGTGTAAATTGAACATAAATAACTTGAAAAAACAAACTCAAGTTTCTATAATGAATAATTTATAAACTGATTCAATCCATTTCACTACAGTGAAAGGAAAACCCAAAAAGTTGGGAAATAAATCGTTAAATTAGTTTCAGAAGTTCCAAATTATTAATAAGAAACCGAAGTCTTAGTTCACTAGTCAGTAGAGTTTACTTAGTGCTATGAATATTAAAGTAAAAATTAATGTATGCTTTATTCACGTTGTTTCTCATTTTAATAAAAATCTGAATCTTTCACAAAAACTATTTATAACTGGATGCTTAACTTATTTACTTTGTACTATGAATACTTAAGTAAAAAACAATGTAAGCTTTATTCACGTTGTTCTTCATTTTAATCAAAGTCTGAATCTTTCACAAAAACTATTTGTAACTGGATGCTTAATTTGTTTACTTTGGACTGTGAATACTAAGGTGAGCAACAATGTATGTTTTATTCACGTTGTTTTTCATTTTAATCAAAGTCAGTATCTTTCACAAAAACTATTTATTACTGGATGCTGATTTTGTTTATTTTGTGCTATGAATACTAAAGTGAAAAACAACGTATGATTTATTCACGTTGTTTTTCATTTTAATCAAAGCCTGAATCTTTCACAAAAACTATTTAGAGCTGGATGCTGAATAACGAGATCAACAGAAACTTTCATTCAGAAAATTAATTATATGTTGCATGAAAATAAGAAAAACTATTATTTTATACCGAATTCCCCAGTAAAAATAAACCCGAGGGAAGCAATGCAAAACATAATTTGAATGCAGCATTATACCGATACTATTTATTATTTATATTCATTATCAATAATTAGGTGATTTTTGAGTACAATAAACAATTAATTTAATTTTCATACACATCTGCAAAATAAATTTCTTTGTGAAAATAAATTAATTTCATAATAAATGATTCAGTACATAAAGTGTAAAAATAATATCAAATGCATCTTTTGCTTAAATAACAGGTAAAGAAATCATATTTTCAAGGCATAAATAGATATCCAACTAAAACATTAAAAATAAATTTCGCTTATAATTTACCATGTGAATTCAACAGGGAACCATAATGTTTAAATGCATTTAGATCTAGTTCAGAAAAGCTAACGAAACATACATGAAATAAAACATTCTTAAAATGGTTTCATATTGTGTTTATTAGTATATATCATTGTCATTCATATCTTTCCATTTTTACCTTTTCAGAGTTCAAACTTAAATTTTTGCAATACCCTTTTATGCATGATAATATTATTACGGAAAATTTACTTAGTTTAGTAAATAGGCAAATAAAATGTATAATTTAGAAAACAAAAAAAGATTTTGATACTCTCCAAATAAATCAACTAAATCATTGCAAGATGTTTTAAAAATTTAAAAAATCAGTAAATTCAGTAAAAAAACCTGCAAACGAATGAGTATAGTAAAAATCAGTAAATTCATTAACTGTCAAACTTTTCATGAATGATTCGTCATTATATGAAGTGATTCATTAGTTAAAAACTATGTCCTGCTCTTATTACATCACTATTCAACATTTCATTGAAAATAAAGTTAAAACAAATTTACTAAAAAATATATTAGTCTGTCAGTTAAATCAAAATTTATTAATACATTTGCTGAGAAAAAAATTTTAATTTAGTAAATGGTAGACAATACAGCCATTTCTCGAATTCGATAATTATTAAAAATATTTATTGTTTCCAGAATTGTCTCTTCTCAAAGCTCAGCTCAACGCTTTCAGCAATGTCACTTTTTGCGCGTGAATAACAACACACAGAATTAACTGTGTTCAGTAAATAGGTTAAAACAAGCATACTAATGAAAAAAAGTAATTTTTGGTACTTCCTAAGTCTATCTATCACTTCATTGTAAAATTTGTTAAAGTTTTTCAAAATAATAAAAAAGTAAATTCACTTAAAATAATTTAATGAAAAGAAATTGCATAAAGTAGCAAATTAATTTATTCTTATTTACACTATTCAGACGTCGATTCATAAAAGAAACCATGCTATTTCCATTAAATAACATAATTTCTTAGCCAATAAAATTTAAACAAATAAAAAAGCAGTAGAAACAAAATTTAATTTTGCATTTAATAATTATTTCGTCACTTTTTGTCAATAACGGATAGACAATACAACTATTTTTCAAATTCGGTGGTTTCTTACAAATATTTAAATTCCCTTTAAGAAAATAATTAAATACACAATTTTATATCACGTGGATTTTGAATCACGTGGGGAGTTTATAATATCGAAACTGCATTCAAAACATGGACTTACCTATCTTGTAGGAATATCCTCCCACTTTAAAAGTAGCGCCCTGACACTTTTTCGCGGGACTGGTCTCCGGCTTTTGGGCCATAGGGAATAAACTTTTAAAAAAGTCCAAGTCCTCAATATGGCCTGCACGGGACGATAAAGTTGACAGACAGCGACCCGTTTGGGAATTAAATGGGAACTCAGCGCCGCTTACAGCAGTCGCTGAGTTGTTATTGTCATAGTGACAATGTCAATAAAGAGTTGGTAAAGTTGTGGCTTAAAACGCGCGATCGACACCTTGGAACACCAGAGAGTTCCACTGAAGATCTTTCCGATCCGAGGGCCTGGAGTTCACTGAGAGATGCGTCTGAGCATCAGCAGCTATCCTCACAGCCTCTAACAGTCATTGGCCGCCATTGAATTGCTCCCGCCGCTCCACATATTTGATAAGAAGGATGAAGAGCTCATTTCTCTAGATCTTAAGTATCTTATTCTTCAAGTTTTATATGGAAGGGAGACTATATATTTGGGGGAGTGATCACGTAGAGGATATATAGTGCACGTGGTTAGATAGGTGTGGAAAGGGGTATCCGTTCTGCTCCTGATCAAGGAGTTAGGAGAAAATAAGTTCCAGCGAAGGCAACGGCCTTAGCGCATCGACCGCCCAACTGTTGCTGATCGCTCATCGCCTTTTATGAAAGCGCTTTTTTCTCACGGTACTTTTAGGAATATTGAAAGTTTTATAAAGCATTTACTAATATTTTTTTTAAATGTAGATCTATCATACTGAAAAAAACATAAAAGGTTCGAAAGGTAAAATTGGATATTATAAATAAAGATATGCAGGCAATAAGTATTATAATAATAATACATAAAAATTAAAAATAGGGTAGAGAATTAAAATAAAATTAGAAAGTATGGTTTAAGATTACGATTTTATTGTAAAAAAACTAATAATAAAAATTTTAATAGCTCTAACAGTTAAAGTAACTAGTAACCGTTCAGTGCCAATGTTTAACGTTCAACAAATTTTTTGCGCCGTTAGTGTATCGAATGCCTAACTGTTGCTGGTCGCTCATCGCCTTTTATGAAAGCGCTTTTTTCTCACGGTACTTTTGAGAATATTGAAAGCTTTATAAAGCATTTACTAATAATTTTTTAAAAATGTAGATCTATCCTACGGAAAAAAACCTAAAATGGTAAAAAGGTAAAATTGGATATTATAAATAAAGATATACAGGCAATAAGTATTATAATAATAATACATAAAAAATAAAAATAGGGTAGAGAATTAAAATAAAATTAGGTAGTATGATTTAAGATTACGATTTTATTGTACAAAAATTAATAATAAAAATTTTAATAGCTCTAACAGTTAAAGTAACTAGTAACCGCTCAGTGCCAATGTTTAACGTTCAACAAAGCGGCGTTAGTGTATCGAATGCCTAACTGTTGCTGGTCGCTCATCGCCTTTTATGAAGGCGCTTTTTTCTCACGGTACTTTTGAGAATATTGAAAGCTTTATAAAGCATTTACTAATAATTTTTTAAAAATGTAGATCTATCATACGGAAAAAAATATAAAAAGGTAAAGAGGTAATTTTGGATATTATAAATAAAGATATAAAGGCAATATAAAGGAAAGTATTATAATAATAATACATAAAAATTAAAAATAGGGTAAAGTATTAAAATAAAATGAGATAGTATGGTTTGAGATTACGATTTTATTGTAAAAAAAAAATAATAATTAAAATTTTAATAGCTCTAACAGTTCCAGTAACTAGTAACAGTTCATTGCCATTGTTTAAGGTTCAACTAATTTTTTTCCGGCGTCAGCGTATCAAATGCCTAACTGTTGCTGATTGCTCATCAACTTTCATGTAAGCGCTTTTATTTTCTCAAGTTACTTTTTAGGTAAAAAAATAAAAATAGGAAATAGCTATAAAATAAAATTAGATGTTACATAAAAATATACATGAAAAATAAACGAAAATCTTATAATAATAATGCAGAAAAAACTAAAATTAGGAAAAAGTAATAAAATAAAATTAGAAAACATGATTTAAAATTATGGTTGTATTAAAATAAATATTAATTATAAAAATTTTAATAGATCTAGCAGTTAAAGTAATTAGTAACAGTTCATTGCAAATGCTTAATGATCACCTAATTTTTTACGGCCTTATTTTGCTGATCGCTCATCGCCTTTTATGAAAGCACTTTTTTTCTTACGGTACCTTTAATGATATTGAAGGCCTTATAGCTCGTTCAAAAATATTTTTTCGAAAATGCATCACAATCATACAAATAAAAAATAGGAATGATAGTAAAATAAAGTTAGATATTATGATATCTAACGATATCTATAGATATTATGATATGTAAAGATATTATAATAATAATACAGAAAAAATGAAAGAAGGAAAAAGTAATAAAATGGAATTAGATAGTAATTAGATTGTTCACTGCAATTGCTTAAAGTTCACCGAATTTTTTAAGGCTTTAGTCCATCGAATACGCTGAGTGACTGTTGCTAATCGTTCATCCCCTTTTATGAAAGCGCATTTTTCTCCCGGTACTTTATAAGTGAATTAGTATATATTATATTAGTATATATTATTAGTATATATATATGAGTATATATTATAATAATATTAGTGAATGAGCTATAAAACTTTTTATATTCTTAAATATAGAAAGTTTTATACCTCAATCACAAATATTATTTTTGAAAGTGTATAACAGTTATACAGAAAAGAACAAAAATTGGAAGTCGTAAAAAAATGAATTTAGTTGTCTTACATAAAAATATACATAAAAATAAACAAAAAAATTTTAAATAATAATGCAGAAAGGAAATCAAAATCAGAGAAATATAATAAAAAAGCTTCGAAAGTAGTATTTAAAACTACCGTTATATTTTTAAAAAAAATATTAATAATAAAAATTTTAATAACTCTTACAGTTAAAGTAATTAGTCATTACGAATGTTTAATGCTTTTTTACGCCTTTAGCGCATCGACCACCTAATTGTTGCTGATAGCTCATCGCTTTTTAAGAAAGGTTTCTTTTTTCTCAATAAACTCTTAGGAATATTGAACGTTTTATAGCGCAGTCACTTATATTTTTTTTAAAAAATGTATAGCGATCAAACAGAAAGGAATAAAGATAGGAAATCATAGCAAAATGAATTTAGATGAATGAAAAAAATGCAGATAAAATTATATAAAAAATATACAGCAAAAAGAAAGAAAAAATATCATAATAGTAATATAGAAAAATAAAGAAAAATAAGAAAAAATTCGAAAATATAATTCAAAAATACAGTTTTTATTGTAAAAAATATTTATAGTAAAAATTTTTAAAGCTCCAACAGTTAAAGTAACTAGTAACAATTCCCTACAAATGTTTAATGTTCACGTTATTTTTTTACGATACTTATCAAAATAAAATATTTTTAGTTTTTAATCATACAATTTAAAAGCTAAGTAATTATTGCTTTTCTAACTTAATATATAAATCTTAAATTTTATCTGGAACTATTATCAATTACTTTGATTGTTATAAGCTTTTAAATGCTTGAAGAAATTTCAAAGTCTTAAATTGCATTCCACATTTTAAAAATACGTAATAGCAATACTAAGACACATGAAAAATTATAGGAAATTTAAATAAAAATGGATATATGTAATAATATAGAGATAAATAAAAATTAGGAAATAGTAACAAAGTAGAAAATAGTTATATAATATAACTAACGAATATTGTATAAAATTTAGATTGTATTGCAAAAAAATAATCAACAGATAGCTGTTCATTGAAAATGTTTTGTGATTATTTGATTTCGTTATTTAAAAAATAATAATTTTGAAACCAATGGAACTTTGATCTTTTATTTCATATATAAAAATAATAAGTCCTCAAATTTTGCATTCCTCAATAATTTTTTGAGTAAAATTAATAATAGCTACTTAAAAGAATTTTAAAAGCATCATTTGAGATAAAATAAATATTAAAATTAAAAGAAGCCGATATTTTTCAAAATAAGGACATATAGTGACTCATTTTTTTTAAAATCATTTTGCCGGGAGAAATATAATTTTGCTTCCTCATAACATTATCCACTATTTCCTTTTAAAGTGTAAAATAACTCACTTATTTTATTCAGAGATATAAAAATTAATTTTACGATTTAACTTATCTTTTAAATATAAACATAAATACATTGCCATTTTATTTTCTTCCCCGACTTTGTACAGTTAATTTTTCGAAACTAAAAATTAAAAAAAACTCATAATAAGCAACACAAAAACAAAAGGTAACAAATTTAAAGATTTTGCAGGAAATTTTAATTAAATATCCCAAAAAACCAATTTTTTTAAGCCAAACCATTATGTTCCGCACATAAGTGTTTGGAATGACCCCTGTAATAGTTAAGTAATAATCTAAACTACATGAATTTATTAATATAATGTAATAGTTTTGATATTAGGAATTTATTGGTATTATAATTAAAACAGTATAATTTTATATGGTCATATTTCTTATCATACATTTAACAAAAAATTATACTTGCATAATCAAGCAGCCATTTTCAAATAATAAGCAAAAATATTTAGTTTAACACTAGAAAGATTAAACATTATAAATAGAAAGTTAAAGAGGCCAGTCTGGCATTTCCCAGATTGTTTGTGTAGAAATCAATTAGGCATCCAAAATTTTGAAATATTTTCATAATTGATTTATTAAGAAATATATTATAGACTCCGTCATCAAAATTCTGTGGTATTTTATTTGATTTGATTAACTAAAGTATTTGATTAAACGGAACACTGACTTGTCAACTATACTTATGCATTAGTTTCTTAGATAATTAAATTTCCTTTCCTCTATATTAAATAATTAAAGTTATTTTGAAATACTTTTGTTTTTTAAGGAAACTGGTGTACCTTTTACTCACTAAGAGGTATTTTATACCCACAACTACCTGGAGTTATGGGATACCTACCATAATATCTTAGGGACTACTCTGACCTCTCCCGTCATTTCAGACATATGGTTCTCTATATACGGTACTATTATGCTAACACATGAATGATGAAATATGTACTTAAATCGAATCAAATTATTACAACTTAAAAATACTCCATACTTTCACTAGGTTACTATAATCGATAGTTCTGAGCTACCTAAGTAAACCATTGATTTTATTGATTGGAAACGATCCTCGCAATCACATTTTCTCATACCTCAAGGATATTGATTTTAATTAATCAAACATCAATCTAGCTTTTAACCCGCAACCTAGTTGTATAATATAAACCTAGTTTTAGCTTAATTAAATAGCCTTTGTTTTTATCAACCATATAAAATTGTTTGCTTCTACTTCAAATTTAAAGGCAAAACACTTTTTTTACAGAAAAAAATATGCTGGGTAAAATTGTTAAAACATACGTGATTAGCATATTAATATCACATAATACTGTTTCACAGTTAAATTTTTTGAACTTGTTGACCCATAATGTTGTTCAAATCTTCTACAACTTTATATGGTACTAATAAGAACCATATTTTAGTAATTTTTAAACTTGATTAAACAGTAGTATAGTACAGTAGGCGCCAAAAGGTACTGAGCCATAATGCAGTTCAAATTTTCTGCAACTTTACATGGTACTAATTTGAACCATATTTTAGTAATTTTTAAACTTGATTAAACAATAGTATAGTACGGTAGGAACCAAAAGGTACTGACCCATAATGCAGTTCAAATCTTCTGCAACTTTATATGGTACTAATTTGAACCATATTTTAGTAATTTTCAAGCTTGATTAAACAATAGTGTAGTACGGTAGGCGCCAAAAGGTACTGACCCATAATGCAGTTCAAATCTTCTGTATCTTTATAAGGTACTAATTTGAACCATATTTTAGTAATTTTTAAACTGGACTACACGATTAATGTATATAGCACAGTAGGCGCTTAAAGGAAAGCTTCAGATATTGTGTGTTGTGATTAAAAGTAAATATAACTCAAATTTGCATCCAATTAAAGTTAATTAATGGTACTAATTAGAACCACATTTTAGTAATTTTTAAACTTGATTAAACAATAGTGTAGTACGGTAGGCGCCAAAAGGTACTGACCCATAATGCAGTTCAAATCTTCTGCAACTTTATAAGGTACTAATTTGAACCATATTTTAGTAATTTTTAAACTGGACTACACGATTGTATAGCACAGTAGGAGCCTAAAGGAAAGCTTCAGATATTATATGTTCTGATTGAAAGTAAATATGATTCAAATTTGCATCTAATTAAAGTTTTATTAAACTTGTATTGTATTATGATTTAAAGTACTCATATTATGGTTCAACAATGAACCGTTCATTCTGAGAGTAAAATATAAAAAATGTTCTAATAAAAACTGCCGTTCTGCGTTTTGTTATTTTATAATAACAAAACCAATGTGATTAGTTCACTGTTGAAACTTCGGTGCTTGTTGGACATAATTAGCGTTAAAATTTGTTGCAAGATTTAAAATAGAGCTAAATTAAACCATATTTTTCTGCACAAATCAATTCTCGTAAATAGTTTAATTTCATAAAAATATTTCACGAGTTGATCGGAAAAAATTTTTCATTTCAACAATCTATGGAATTTGCAACAAATATATGGTTATTATGGTTCAATGTACCTCTATTATGGTTTGACGTTGAATGCATTTTTCTGTGAGCATTCTTATTAGATAGCATTTTTAAAGTCGGTTTTCATAGTAGTAACGCGAAATAAAGAGAATTATGTAGAAGGAGCAAAGGGCGTTACATTGATAACCAAAGAACAGTTGTTAATTTTATAAGTACTATAAAAATGTATCCATTGAAAAGAAAATATTTTTTGTAATTAAATATACTTATAAATAGTAATTTAAATTGGAATTGAGCTAACTTAGTCTCGTTTATTTCCTGCTGAAAATAAACTTGTCTTAAAAACGTAAATTCATTATAGGTAAATCGATGCGCTTTGTTTACTGAATTAAGAAAAATAAGGGAATAACACAACATAGTCAGAATTCTCAACTGTAGCAAGCAAAAAAGGGTAATATTTTTTATGAAATTATATGCTCAAAATAGGCGTTATGTGCTTAGTCATGGATTAAAATACTTTTCGTTAAAAAAAAAGTGATTTCCAGTTGGTTAGACGCTGTTAAGTTTTTCCGTGTATCAATAAAATAAATTGTCTTGCTTATAACTAAAAGAAATTTCCAGGTGAAAAAATTCAGTAAAATCCTGAACAAAAATTTCAGATATTAAGTGAAAAAATAAGATCTGTTCAAATAAATTTAAAAATTGCGTAAAAGCATCCTAAGAATTCTGTTGTTGTAATCAATTTTAATAATAAGATGTTTTCCAGTCTGCAGAGTAAAAATAAAAACAAAAATAAATAGAGAATTTACTAAGAAATTTAATACCAAAAAAAATATTGCCGACACTGAAAAAGAGCAAAATTTAATGAATATTTTCTCTTTAAATTTGTTCTTCATTTCTTGTGAAATTGTACACAAGACTAATGCGAAATAAAAAGTATTGTGTATGAGGAGCAAGGATAAAAAAAGTTCTTTACCGTAAACTTTATGGTTAATTGGATGGGCAGATAGTTACCGGTTATTTTACCGTAATTTTAAAATGAAAATTCCAACAGTGCAGATCAGAAACATGGCTTGAAAAATACATGAGACAAATATTATTTGTTAATAACATCACTTAGATCCTGAAACTTGTTATATGCCAATCCCAGTTTAGCACAGCATCACCAGAAGCATTTGCCATAATCATCCGTCTTGAATCTACTTGATTTGACTTTGCAACACTTGCTGGCGATTAAATAAAATGGTTATTAAACATTAAAATGCAAAAATTTAAGCTTTCAGAGTGGTAAATTAGTCATAGTGCCAGAGAGAAGCATTTGAGTTATAAGGGTTAAATATTTCAGGGTATACTTGATATATTTAAGGGTTAAATATATCAAGGGTTGTTATTCAATATTCCTTTTACTATCGCTGAAGGAAATAATCATTCTTTGGAACGACAAAAATTAGCTGGTTTGTAACATATTTATAACGTCTATATATTTAGATACCCTTATTACAAAATAGCAGCTCCATTCTAAATGTCTTTCTGTTTATTTTATTTCTACACATTTTTTTTAAATATTTTTTTTCTTCAAAATTTGAAAGTACGAGGCTTGTTTTTAAGTAAGAACAGTTTGCTGTGCACACTAATAGGTGGCGCGAACGTCGCAAAGAGTGCTTGCGTCGTGTCCCGGCATTCCTTGGGAGCAACTGTGCACAGTTGAAAGCTGTGTAGGTAACCTGTAAACTTTAGAAAGTTTAAGGTTATTGAATCGCCCGCCTTGTACGAGATGTGATCAATGACGCGTTTTCTTGTCAGCAAAAATCCTGTCTGTTGCTAATGTCGGCAAACTTTGGAAGTTCACGGATCTACAGTCTTGCTGACAAAGAGTTTTGCTACTCCATGACAATGACTCACCAGCAGCTCAGTTCAGAGCTTTATTGAACTCTTTTGGCTAGGAAGTTTTGGACCCCTCTACCTGTAGCCCAGACCTTGCGCCGAGCGATTTTCAACTTTTACGATATTTCAAACGTGATTTCAGCGGCAACCACTATAACGATGACGAAAACGTGAAAACGACAGTGCCTTCTTAATTATCGGAGCTGACGACAAGTTCCTATTAAGAGTTTATTCTAAACCTATTTGTAAGGCATTATAAGTGCTTAAACAAACTTGGCAACTATGCTGACTCATAAAGAAACATATGTAGAATCTGAAAATGAATTTGCTTCTGAAAAATTTTCTTTTGTTTGGATTTTATTTCAAAAAGGCCCTTACTTAAAAAAAAGCCTCGCTTATTTCTTATTCTAATTAAATACCTAAAATATATACCTAATTAATTAATATATATATATATATATAT
>NC_092215.1:31007743-31025302 GCF_043381705.1 Parasteatoda tepidariorum | reverse complement strand
TGACTCTGCCCTGCCTCTAGTCTCCCGATGGCTCTCCATCGTAGTTCTTCAGGCAAATGATGCCTAGAGGTCATTATTACGAATTGGCTATCTCAGATTTTCAATGTCGCAATCACAGTAAAATTTGTGTGCTTTCTCTCAAACTTGGACTTTTATGCTCCAGGCAGATGACGTAAGCCGAGTGCAGCGCCACTAATTTGCATATTGCAATTTTACTCAGCTACTCTTAGTGGACAACATATGCAAATTTTGCACGGTTTGGCTTACTTTTGAAAGAGTTATCGCTATTTTTGTGATTTTTCCTTAATTTATGATAACCAGTGTATAATTGCAAAAATACTGCTGTTTTTTTAAAGTTATATTAATATGACCAAAGCAAAATGTATCAATACAATAGTGTGAGGAGTAAAAGATCGTTTAAAAACTAAAATTACAAAAAATATAAAATAACGGAAAGAATTAATCTCGTTATCAACTCACACGATTATATCAGCGAAACTGTGCTGTCAAATATTATATTTATCTAAGCGAAGCAAAATAAATTGATAAGATAGTGTGATGAGCACCAAAAAAAGAGACAGATTCGTAGACATAATTTTATAAAGTCAAAATGTCACGTAAATTCATGATAATAAGACACAAATGAAAAAAATTGTAATGAGAGCAGGAAAAACGGATGTAATGTAACTACATTGCAAAAACAATTTAAAAATATATTCCGAACAAAATAAGAAATTGAAGTCTGAATAGAGTGTAGTGGGATATATTTTTAAGCCGCATTCATACTGAAGATAAGAAACGCATTTAATTTGTTTGTCAAGTTGGATTGACCCAAAAACTGTAATTGAGCAAGGTAATAATACTGTCCCTAACCAAATTATTAGACGCACTATAAGATTCTTTGTAGAATTTTAATCATCAGGTGATAGTATACAGCTTTATTGTTTTTACGTGGCTGAAACCGATTTGTACTTGTTTACGTTCGTGTATCAATTGGTTAACATTGTAATGCAATATGCTAAAAATAAATACAAATAGGAAGCACATGAAAAATCTCCGGAATAAAAACCCATTATGTGCATGTTTAATATAAAATTATTTCATATAAACTCGTGAAAAACACGCAATTATTAAAACACTACAGCGCATCTAATAATTTGGTCTAATTATTATAATATACTATTATAATATCTGGTATAATAAGTATTCTATATTTACGTAATATATCGTCTAATTTATCCAATCGTCGAATTTATATAATATATCGTCTAATTTAAACAATTGATACAAGAACGTAAACAAGTGCAAACCGGTTTCAATCGAGTGAAAACAATAAAGCTGTATAATATCACCTGATAATTAAGATTTTGCATAGAATCTCATAGTGCGTCTAAGAATTTGGTCAAAATTTAATTACAGTATTTTAATGTGCTGATTTTTATTGAAATTACTAACATTTATTGAATAATTATAATTAATTAGATGGGGGCTCTGGGCCCATATCCAAGAGGTCGTGGGTTCGATCCTCGCCGGCCGAAGATTCCCCGTGTCGTAAATGGTGACTGATGCACGTTAAATCTGTCGAGTCTCAAAGTCCTCCATGTTCCCACAACAAATCAATACCTCTGGGGGTACTGATCCAGGAGTTTCCTTGTCTTCTGGATTGGTTCAAAATTACAAGGCTACGGAGTTGAACGTAAGTAGTCGTAAACCCATGAAATTGGGTCGGCTGTTCAACGACGGTTATAAAACAAAATTAATTAGATGAATTTTGAAGCAGGGTTGGGGTAATTATAAAATCTTTTTTAGTCACTGATTTTAACGAATTGTGGTAATACAGCAAAAGAATACGACGTGGGATAACACATGGTCAAATATCAATCAAGATAACTAAAGGAATTATATATAGATATATTCGCTTATTAATTTTAATGTACAATTAACGCAATGGTTTTGAATAGAATTTAATTACATTTGTTGGATATCTTTTGTGTTTAATCAAATTTCAGAAAAGTATGCCTATTTATTTTTTGGATCAGTAAATGCGAGTGTTAATTCTTTTAATTTTTTTTATTTATTTCAAAATAGTATTTAAATTTATATATTCAGAAATATTAAAATTCTACGCAATTTATTTATTTAAATCAAACTTAAAAACATTTCTTTTATCGTATAAGACAATGTAGATATTTTCTTCTTTTTTTAATAGTTAAATCCAAAGAAATTTAAACTGATATTAAGATCACGATTATAAGGGAATAAATATTATTTAACAAACTTTCATAATTTTGAAAATCAAAGATAATTAAATTCACAATTATATATTAATTTTTCATAATAGTGAAAAGTGACGTAGTTAAGGATATTTTTATAATCAGAGTAATAACACAAAAAACACCTTTTAGTTTAGAATTTAGAATGCTATTAAAGATATCTTGGAATTTAAAGATCACAATAGATTTATTTCGTTCATATTTTTTTTGAAAGATCTTCTTTAATAATATTGGCAATACCTTTATTTAAGTAGTTAGAGTATATATTGCCAGATTTAGCTAAGTATTAGACCTACAAGCGATTGTTCTAAATTTGGTAAACGTTCTATGAAATTTAGGGCGAATGTTTAAGTATTGAAATTGTACACTATTAATTTTAGTTTTTAACCTCTCATAGAAAACTAAACAATTTTTAACGATAATATTATTACATAAATTGCTACGCTTGAAACGTAAAATTTCTCTTCGAGTTGCATTCCTTTAAGAAAATGAAGAATAATTATCCTACAACATAAATTACACTTTATAATGCAGTGATACCCCCAAAAAATAAATAATAGAGTAATTGTGAATTAGTTGAAAAGGAAAAAGAAGCGAAGAAGGAAATAATCTTATTAGTCAACAATCAACAGAATTGCAATGAAGGAGATATGGTCAGCCTTAAACTGGCATGGTTAAATTAACAAAATTCATAAATATTAAAGGAATTTAAAAATTTGTGCTGCGATCTATATTTGAAAGAGCGAATTATTTATTCAGAACAGAATGTTCTTAAATAAATAAAAAAATAAAACTTATTGGTTCGAACTATTAAAAGAAACAAAAACTTTAACTCACATCATTTAGAGAATCGAAATATATATATATAGCTGCTGTATTGCTTTATTCAGAAATGTGAAAACTATTCTTGAATTAAAACGGATTTTAATCAATTAGAAGTTTCACTACATCTCAATGGTAAATGGCTTTGTTTTCGACCAACATTTTCCTTTCACTTTAAACGATAGTAATTAACAAACAATAAATAACATCATGATTTCAAAGGTAATTATTAAATGACTGAATTTTCAAGTACTTTAAGAAGTGCTGTCTTATTGAGAAAAAGACTTTCCCGAATTCATTTTCTGAAAAGCTCTGTCTGAGAATTTTGTCTGCAAATAAAAATGATGGATTAGAAATAAGGAGCAATGTGGGGAATGTCATTTATATTTGCCAAACAATTTATTAGTCAAGTTAACGTAGCCTTGTCAGTGTTATAAAAACTATAGTATCTAATGTCACACCACGGAGTAATTATTCTCTGATTTTCAGATATTGTGTTTGAAATTATCTATCACGGGATGTTGTGGCTAAAATATATATTGAGATTTGATAAAATATATATTGAGATTTAATAAAATATACATTTTGATGTTTTATTTTTTTTTAAGAATTTTAAATACTCGAAAAAAGCTTCTGATAAAATTATTGCATTGTAAGGTAATTCTTCTTATATAAAAAAAAGAAAAAGAAAAAAACATTATTGCAGACTAAGTGGAGGAAAACAATTTGTACACTTTTTTCACAAAAATGACTATTGTATCGCCATCTGTTGCATTTTAAAGATTACTAAGTTTTGACTAATCAAAAACGTGGAAAATAGATTCTTCCCGAGATTTATTACTCAGTGAAAATAGGGCATGCATGGGGAAAACAATTCCTATCCGCGCGTTGGCAACAGAAGACTCAAGAAAAGCACATTGAAGAAGAAGACGGAAATACTACTGTGAAAGTATTGATTTTGAAGGAATTTTGAGGAAAAAACGTTTTAAATTTTATTTCAACATCATAAAATGAAAATTTTGTTTTGATATTTTTAGAGGGGGTACATAAATGTTTGTGACACTCGCGTATATGTTAATTTTTACGATTTCAATTGAATGCTTGCTCCTGCAAACTGGAAAACCTTCGAATTTATTTTTCTCAGACTTCGGTTTCAGGGACATAAACTGTCCCCCCTTGGTTGTCAATTATCTGGTAAATTCTGGTAAGATTACCGTACTTTTATAGTAATGACAATTCTGATAATAAAACTAAAATAAACTGTATTTAGACCCTTCATTCGATAATTCTTCCATTTGTATTGTAATGGTTTGCCCAAAATTCTGGTTTTCGAAATTAAAGTTCATATTACCACACATTTTCTGAATTATTCTGTAAATTTAACCAAAGAAATTGTTTTTATGTCTTGCTCTAAGGTATCATAATAAAATTACCGAACCTGACCATATTCATCAAATTTTATTACACGTTATAAAACAATATTTTATGGTTATTTCACAAAAATCTTACCGAGAGTGTGTTCCCATAAATACTGAAACATGGTAAATTTTACCATAGTTGTTTGACCATACGTTTTTCTTAGTGCAATTTTTTACTGGAATTTTTTCACAATATCCTATTTCCATTAAAAACACTGATAAAATTCAAGTATTTTTCACGATTTTAGAAAGTTGCCTTAAATCTCGTGACCAAAATTATATTGAAATTAAAATTTATTTAAAAAATTGCTGTGTAAAGGGTGTTTTTAAAAAAAAACAGCTTTTCAAACAGTTTTTTTTAAACTGTGTTTAAAAAACTGTTAACGCCAATGATATTTAGAGCAACCCTCCCTTTCTTCAACCTTTCCATTATAGCAGTCCCTCAGTGGACTGATAGTTAAGACACGGTTCCCAGCAGATCACCGAAGTCAAGCATAACTGGCTGCGGTCAGTGTGCGGGTAGGTAACCACTTGGATCAGTCTGCATAGGGACTGAGGGTGAGCTGTATTGGTCCTCGTTAAACTGTTCTACCGTAAAGTGCTCGACTTCGCGTGCAGGTCGTCGGACTACCGAAGCGGAGTTGCCATCCCTTCTGCAGAGGATCAAAATTGTGATGACATGTCTTCGGATCATCCTCAGGGATGTTTCCCAGATAGTCGCCAATAGTCCATTGTGCAGCTCTAGTGCGACGTAAATGAACAACAACTATCCATTATAGCAACTGACTCGTTTGCTGTTCCATAAACGCAATGTTATTTTAATACCCATCATAGCAAATGTCTGAACTACACTGTTTATTTCAATATAGTGGCCGAAATTTTGCTTCATTTTTCTTTATTTTTAAAATTATTACTGCAAATACATGCTTTAAATTAAATACTTTTTATGTCAAAGTGAATTTTATTTCATATAGAATTTTTTTTAATATCAAAGTGAATTTTACTTCATATATAATTTTTTTTATATCAAAGTAAACATTATTTCATAGGCAATGAATCAAAGGATAGCAAAAGTCAGGAGAAAAGATTAAAACCATTATTCCTTCCTCTGTTACCGCTTAATAAACGTGAAATATCTTGACTTCCTTATGAATGAAGGAAAAGTGTAAGGGCCATTTATTCTTAACCTAAGCGGTAGTAGGCTTAGTACTATATGGTCAAATAGGTGGTGAAATATTGATTACTTTTCTTTATTGAGAATCATAAGGTTGTATTGCATCCTGTAGGGGAATCGGAATTTCTTTTATGAATTCAGAACCTTTGTAAATTTCTTTACAAAGGGTTCAATGAATTCATCCATCATATTTTGAAAACTGTATTCCCTCTTTTTAAGAAGTTTTGTAGCAGAACATTTATTTTTGAGTTGAAAAAAGCGTAGTACTCACTCTCAACATTTTGTACAATTAATTTTTAATAGGACTTCGCAGCTCTCTAAGCCTATATGATCTAGCATTATCTGCTGCATTATTTGATCCTAATCATCGTAACTGTAAAAATTACCGAATCAAATTACGGTATGAAGCTCCGCCACTCTGAATGGTGGTACTTTTTTTCATTAAATTCATTTTTACTGGAACATGTTATGGAAAAACCGTAATCTTTACAGTACATAACGTAATCTTCACAGTAATAATTAATGTAAAATCACTGAGTCACTCTATATAATAACAAGTTAGTACAAGATAATTTTGATTTTTGACCAAGCTAGTCATCAAAAACAGCTAGCAAATAAATAATGTTTTAAACTGAAACAAATTATATTTAGAATCGTTTAAAACATTATCATGGTAATAAAATAAATAAGGAAAGGGATGGAATGCTAATATATAAATACAGATAAATCGAAGCTTTATGTACTCACGATATAGATACCTAACACTATAATGTCCATTTCCATTTGGACCACAGAGATGGGTATATTGAGTATCGATCATATAAATAATATCTCATGTAAAATTGGATTTTATTATGAAACTTGGGGCCAAAAAATCACTTTCATATGTATGGCTGAACACACAACAGAAAAGGATTCTCGTCGACTTCTTCATTACAATTTAGATCATTTCATTAAAATTTAGATCATGTGATTATTAATCAAATATTTATATTTCACAAAATTTATATTTTAGAGCTGAAAAAATTTCTATACTGGTTCACTGTGAAAATTTCCGGATGAAAATTTTTACAATAATGATCACTCTAATTAAGTAAATATTACTGTAAAAATTACGGTATAATATTTTACCAAAAAAATGGGCTTTACAGTAAAATTGATTTTTCGGATAATGCACTCAAAGTGACGGTTCTTTATACCGTAATTTTTTACAGTTTAGTAGTACTGACTACATGCCTTTTTTTTATAAAAGCAAGCTATTAAAAACATGGTGCAGTAAATTTTTGAACAAAAAAAATGATTCTTTGGAGAGAGAAGACTTTTTAGTTGTAAAACAACTATTTATAATAATTTTTATGCAAACGTTGTGATTTAATAATTTTAATATAGAATGAATATGAATATGAATTCGAGAAAAATTCTTTATCGTATTACCTTCATTTTATTTTAAGTTTTTTTTTTTATCCTTAATATGAAATACGAAGAGGGCAAACGATAAATTACGGTCTAGTTAACCGTATTCCTCCGAAAATTCACGCCAAGGATCGCATCATTTATTAGTACAAACGCATCGGTTGCAGAGAGAACACTTTTTAGTTGTAAAACAACAATTTCTAATAATTTTCATACGAGCGTTATGATTTAATAATTTTAATATGGAATGAATATGAATATAAATTCGAGAAAAATTCTTTATCTTATTACCTTCATTTCATTTTAAGTTTTTTTTATCCTTAATATGAAATACGAAGAAAGCAAAAGATAAGTTCCGGTCTAGTTAACTGTATCCCTTCGAAAATTCACGCCAAAGATCACATCATTTATTAATACGAAAGCATCGGTTTCTTTTCCTTAAGGGTTACACATAACTTCGTANAAGCGGCAGCACGTGTCCGTGACACTCCTGGCCAATTTGAACGGGTTCGTGAATCCATGCGCCGACGCTGTGAAACGTGCATTGTGGCGAATGGAAGGAATTTTGAGCATTTGCTGTGATGTAATGATGTTTTATAATAAAAATCATATTAACACCGCTATCGATATCATTTTTTTTCTCCTCATCCAAACCTGCACTTATCGCTCTCTAGCGGTTACAGTTTTAATTTTCGGACACAAGTTCCTATGTAAATCTTGTTCATCATGATATGACAGACCAGCATGTTAAGTTTGTAAACGACCTTTTGGGACACCCTGTAATAAGTGATTCATGTGATTATTATCCAAATATTTATATTTCGCAAAATTAATATTTTAGTGCTGAAAAAATTTCTATATTGGTTCACTGTGAAATATTCCGGATCAAAATTTTTACAATAATGATTGCGGTATAATATTTTACCAAAAAAATGGGCTTTACAGTAAAATTGATTTTTCGGAAAATGCACTCAAAGTGACGGTTTTTTATACCGTAATTTTTTACAGTTTAGTAGTACTAACTACATGCCTTTTTTTATGAAAGCAGGCTATTAAAAAACATGGTGCAGTAAATTTTTGAGCAAAAAAAAATTGCTTCGTTGGAGAGAGAACACTTTTTAGTTGTAAAACAACAATTTATAATAATTTTTATACAAGCGTTGTGATTTAATTATCTTAATATAGAGTGAATATGAATATAAATTCGAGAAAAATTCTTTATCTTATTACCTTCATTTTATTTTAGGTTTCTTTTACCCTTAATATGAAATACGAAGAAAGCAAAAGATAAGTTCCGGTCTAGTTAACTGTATCCCTCCGAAAATTCACGCCAAAGATCGCATCATTTATTAGTACTAATTCATCGGTTGCAACGAGAGCACTTTTTAGTTGTAAAACAGCAATGTCTAATAATTTTTATACAAAAGTTGGGATTTAATAATTTTAATATAGAATGAATATGAATTCGAGAAAAATTCTTTATCTTATTACCTTCATTTTATTTTAAGTTTTTTTTTTATCCTTAATATGAAATACGAAGAAAGCAAAAAATAAGTTCCGGTCTAGTTAACTGTATCCCTCTGAAAATTCACGCCAAAGATCGCATCATTTATTAGTACAAATGCATCGGTTGCAGAGAAAACACTTTTTAGTTGTAAAACAACAATTTCTAATAATTTTCATGCAAGCGTTGTGATTTAATAATTCTAGTATAGAATGAATATGAATATGAATTCAAGAAAAATTCTTTATCTTATTACCTTCATTTTATTTTAAGTTTTTTTATCCTTAATATGAAATACGAAGAAAGCAAAAGATAAGTTCCGGTCTAGTTAAATGTATCCCTCCGAAAATTCACGTCAAAGATCGCATCATTTATTAGTACGAATTCATCGGTTGCAGAGAGAACACTTTTTAGTTGTAAAACAACAATTTCTAATAATTTTCATGCAAGCATTGTGATTTAATAATTTTAATATAGAATGAATATGAATATGAATTCAAGAAAAATTCTTTATCTTATTACCTTCATTTTATTTTAAGTTTTTTTATCCTTAATATGAAATACGAAGAAAGCTAAAGATAAGTTCCGGTCTAGTTAACTGTATCCCTTCGAAAATTCACGCCAAAGATCACATCATTTATTAATACGAAAGCATCGGTTTCTTTTCCTTAAGGGTTACACATAACTTCGTAACAAATATGTTGCCTACTTACTCTAGCATTTCTAAGCTTATAAAACAGATTTCTTAGGGAAGTGAGTCAATCCGAAAAGATTATTGAATATTTTGCTTTAGTGAAATAAATGCTGACTTCTTTAGCCTTAAATGATACTAACGATGTAAATACTGTTAAGTTACAGTGAAGTGCATTTTTTATCAAGTTTATTACATTTTGAGAATGTTTGGAAGATATGATATTTATTCAGCATATTTGTTTTTTTTAGCGCTTTTTCTTGTATTTTATCCACTTTTACTTTATAATTTATTGCTTTATTTGTTTGATATACCAGGTGCAATAGAAAAAACTATTTAAGCGACAGAAAATTCAAATATGAGATTTTTATATGTTTGGCAAATTTGTATGATAAGCTTTATATTTCAAAGCTCAAATTATTCAGTTATCAGTCTTTTGAGATTATATTTTAGTTTTTAGTGCACTGAGAACAAAAATATGGTCAAAACTAAGACAATATGTTAGATTTTAACATGTTTCTGACTCTATGGGAATACTAAAAATACTCCCTTATTTTTATCTAAGCGATCTGGTAAATGATTTCGTAAAATTAACAATTAAATATTGTTTTATAATATGTGATGAAATTTGGTAATCGTGGTAAAAATTAATAATTTTATCATGACACTTTAGAGAATGGCATGAAAACCATTTATTCGGTCAAATTTACTTTTCCGTTTTGTATATTTTACTAAATATGTGGAAACGAAAATTATAATTTTGAAAACCAGAATTTCTGATAAAACGTTACCCCGTGAACGGAAAAACTACCAAATGTATTTCTTGAATATCATGTATTTTGGTTTCTATTATCCGAATTATGGTTTCTTTTACCAGAAATATCATTTTTCAATACGGTAATTTCACTAGAATTTTCACTTCGTACATGAATATATAGGTATATGTATATCATAGATATCAGATAGATGTGTAGAGTTTTAAGCATTCAACAAAATGTCTTTTTTTTAAATAAAAACTTATTTAAAAACATATTGAAATATGTTTCTTCTGAATGGAAAAATTACCAAATGAATGATTTAAATAATGTATATTTTAGTTTTTATTACTAGAACTGTGCGTTTTACTTTTTTTTTGTTCTAGAAATGTCAATACAATACAATACAATAATTTAATCAGAATTTTTTTCTCTATCAGAATTTTTATTTTCATTAAGGAAAATAAATTGAAAACTGATTTACTTATTTTTTTCTTTCATATTGTTGGGTATGAAAAACTGTTAACTCTGTTAAATATGCAAATAGTCCTGAGTTTTGTTAAAAAAAATATTAAAAAAAAAGTTTTTATACAAAGATTTTATAGGGCCAGTATAGACTTAATATAAACTTGCAACCCTCATCATTCTTCTCATAGAACACAACTAAAAAAAAATCATGCAACTAAAATTTTTATGCTTTAGCATTTTTGTTCTGAAAAATTGGATTTAAATATGAAATAAAAATTTACTAGCAGTATTACCTAAACCAGTGCTCCCCATTATTTTTATCTCCACACACCGGTCAACGTTCAATACTTTTACTACTGCCCGCTGGGGAATGATATGTTGCTGTTGTCGTTTGCAATTAAGGCAAAGGGGATGCTCTTCTCAACATTCGTTTTACAGAATACATTTTATTTCCAGTTATAAAACAATCTTCATTTTTAACCAACAGGATTATTAATATCTAAAAAAACGTAACCCTATCAGTTCATCGGTAAAAATTAAATTTTTAAATTTCTTTTATATTTATACTTAATGTGTGCTAATAAAAACTATAATTTTTAAGACCAGAATTTCCGGTAAACCATCACCATATGATTGGACAAATTACCAAATTAATAGTTTAAACACAGTATATTTCAGTTCTTATAACCATTTTTTTCCCTTTTATTTCACCAAAAATGCCATTATCATACAGAATAGTAATTTCACTAGAATTTCTTTACTTCGTGTTCACACATAAAAAGCAACAATCCGAATTAATCCTCAACAAAAAGTAAAGAACCTAAAGTTTTTTCTAGTTTATTCGCTATCTTGGCTTCTAAGTAACGATACGTAACTAATTCTACCAACTACAACTTGTATAAATGCCACAGATGATTCGACAGTCAATATTGAAAGATTGTCTAGCTTGCGTGGGTATCAAATTCAATTCACAGTATATTTAGATCTCATCTACCATGAAGTACCTTTGATCAAAGTATCTCCATAGCATAACATATGATTTTATCGATCCAATCACAACGATTTGAATCTCGACTTATTCGAATCTTGTAATAAACTCTAGATGCAATATTTGTCTAGTAAAATGAATCAAATGCGGTAGCTATACATGTTTGGAGTTTGTTGGAGACATTTTGTACATCTGGAATGTTTATATATTACATTGAATCTATTTGCGCCGTCAAATATTAGTAGGCATATTAAAGTTCTATGTTCTTAGCTAAAAAAAATTTAAACACAGAATTAAAGAAATGATTTTAATTAAGTTTCAATCACTGAGAATCGAAACTATCAGAATATGCAGAAATTTACCGTGTTTCTGGCTCTATGGGAACATCAAAAAGATTGGTAATTTTTACCGGAGTTCTTTGGTAATGATTTTTTAAATAAATATGTAAAAAGTTTTATAATATATGATAAATTAAGGTAATTTTATCATGGTACCTTAGAGCATTGTCAAGTAAAGTGAATCAAATGCGGTAGCCATACATGTCTGGAGACATTTTGTACATCATGAAAGCTTATATTGTACATTGAATTTATTTGCGTGATCAAATATTAGTGGGTATTTTAAAGTTCCATGTTCTTAACTGAAAGAAAAACAATAAGTAAAAACGGAATTAAAGAAATGATTTTATTTTAGTTTCAATCACTAAGAAACTGAGAATCGAAATTATCAGAATATGCAGAAATTTATCATGCTTCTGGCTCTATGCGAACACCAAACAGATCGGTAATTTTTACCGAAAAGTTAATTGTTGGTATAGAAGGTATACAATTCTGTACGCCATTTTGAAGTTTTACGTAGCAATATATAAAATTTGAACAAAATCTGTTGATTTATTCCTGAGTAATAAAATTTTTAAGAAGTCGAATATTTGAGAGTCAATTTCTCAGGCCAAATTCAGCCGCTTTTACCCAAATTTTGTATTTTGCCATGTAAAATTACATACTTTAAATTACAATTATCAAATAAAACAGTGAAAAATATTAAGTATTTACTTGTTATTATTAAATAAAATAATATTAATAATAATAATATTAATAATAATAATAATGATATTAATAATAATAATAATAATGATATTAATAATAATAATAATAATGATATTAATAATATTATTAATAACAATATTAATAATAATAATAATGCTAATAATATTATTAATAATAATNAATTAAATAGAAACAGAACAAAATTACAAGTTTAAGTAAACAGAAAAGCGTAAGATAATAAATTTAATAACAATAATAAATATTATTATTAACAATTATAATAATAATAATAATAAATTTAATAACAATAATAAATATTATTATTAATAATTATAATAATAATAATAATAATAATAATAAATTTAATAACAATAATAAATATTATTATTAAATAAAATAATAAATATTTGTTAAAATTTATTTTTTGAAAGGAATTACCTTTAGATAAATGAATTTTATAATTGCGTGTAAACATTTTTCAATTCACTTAAAAATTTCTCGAAATAGCAAAATACGCAAAAAGTAAAATTAATATTATGGCTTCAATCTTTGGATCTCTCTCCTGACCCAACTTAGGGTACCATATTTCCCAGATAACGACTACCCTCTATTTTGAGGGTAAGGGTTCATTAAGTTACATCATTATCGATATAATATAAGGTTAACAGTAATGATAACACCGAAATCATTAAATGCCAGTTTTAGAATTTATAAACTATCATTCTGTACGAAATATTTCGTAACTACCTTTTATTTCATAACGTTTTTTAATGAGTAGATCACTTATTTTTGGGTGACCTTTAATACGCTAATACACTGAGAACAAAAAAGCAAATTTGCCTATTGAAAATCAGTCATACTTAAAACATGTATCTTTTTTCAGGACTAAGAACATAAAACCCAATTTAGACGTCTAGGGTGATTATATTTTGTCCCGTTAATGCAATATATGCAAGAGTGAATTCTACTGGTTTTGTAACTAAATGGCTCAGTTATATTTCAGTATTTCTAATATCTTTTAAATAATGGTTCTCTGGTGACAATTAAGTTTGAATTTTTGGCTTTTAAATATGAATTCTCGTTACAGACATAAAAATAGGGTTTATATCCCGATTTCTGCGACATATTAATTTAATGTTTTAAATTATTATTGCCTACAGAGCTTTGATGCGTTCTAATGTTTCGCAGACATTGTCTGCACAAGATATAGAATAAAATTTAAGCGGAGGAAAAAATCGGATAAAATTACTCTACTGTACATTAATGACATTTCTGATAAAGAAATATATTTATTCAAGTCATTAATACCAAAATATACGGTATTTAAACCATTCATTTGGTAAGTTTTCTGTTTGTATGGTAGCGATTTACCGGAAATTATAGTTTTCAAGTTCTAGAATTCAAGTTCGAGTTTTCAAGTTTCCAGTTCTTAATACCACACATTTAGCAAAAATACAAAGCTAAAAAGTAAATTTAACCAGACTATTGGTTTTTATGGCATGCTTTAAATTATTAGGATAAAATTACCGAATTTTATCACATTTACTAAAAAAAAATAATAAAGCCAAATTTTATCATTAACTTTCTGAGAAATAAACCGTTACTTGCACTGTAGCTGACGGTTTTTATTTTCATAAAATTAATTTTTTTTACAGTGTACTTTTATAAAACAAAATTCAGATACATTTTAATCCTCATCCCTACGAAATATTACATTAAGTTCCTTTCAATTTAAATGAAGATTACAAAATACTATTCAGTACAAATACAAATGCAAATTCTGCTAATCCCCAAAAAATAAAAACCGTCTTTTAATTAAAACAAAGGTTTAAAGTTCCGAAGGTAAAAGCAATTCATCCATGAATTTTATTAATAAATAAAATTTTCTATTAATAAGTTGATTTGAAATCACTTGCTTAGAAAATCGGTTTCTATTCTGTAACACAGCTAAAGGTCTTTAACTTTAAAATATTAATTAAAATCAATTCAGTGAAATAACTTTATTAATTTTAAGTAATTTCAAATTTCTGCTGTTCAGTGATGTTTTAAGTATTTATTTTCTTACTATTCCCCTTTAAAATATTCTTTTTAATTTTTCTTACAAAGAAACCTATTAAATACTTCTAATAATGAGGTAAAATTTTTTAAATAAAATTTTATTTAAAACATTAAAATCAAAAAAGCAACAGTGTGAAATCAACATTTTTGTTAATGAAGAAAATTGATCTTTGAAGCTTTATAAAAAATTATAATCTCCCATTTCTTAACTATATGCTGCATCACTACTATTGCTCGTAAATTCTTAAATGTTTAAAATAGTCTTTTTGATAAAAATGCCCTAATTTATAATGAAAATTTCTGTTTACCTTTAATTGAAAATTTAATTAAAATCTTCATTAAATTCTCAACACTTTCAAATACAAAGATGCTTAAATATTTGATAGCTTTTGATTTGATCAGCAACATTTTCTTAAAAAACTCAGAGGAATATACACCGAAGAGCCATTAGATTATGACCACCCTCCATCTACAACAATGGGCACGCCCAGGTTTTCCTGGTTTCTCGCCCAGGAACAATGTTTTCATGGGGCACATTAGGACCCATAATCCTCATAGAACAATCCCTGACGTCTGTAAGCTACTTGAACATAGTTGCAGACCAGGTTCACCCATTCATGGCAACAGTTTTTCCTGCGGGGGAAGGTGTTTACCAACAGGATAATGCACCATGTCATAAGGGTCGAATCGTCATGGATTAGTTCGAGGAACATTCAAGTGACTTTCAAGTCATGTCTTGGCCCCCGAATTCACCTGACCTTAATCTAATAGAGCATTTGTGGTCCTCAAAAACAGGAAATCAAATTCCTGTTGCCGCGCTACCCCCTCGCAATGTGAGGGAATTGCAGGACCAGTTGGTGAGCGCTTAGTACCAGATACCTCAGACTACCTATCAACACCTTGTAGAATCAATGCCACGGCGAGTGCTATCAGTTTTGAGGGCCAAAGGTGGTCCTACATGTCATTAGCAGGGTGGTCATAATGTAATGGCTCTTCGGTGTAGAGTATTGTAGCAGCTTAATGCCAACTAGCCTGTGTAGGGGTCAGGGAACAAGTCTATGCATCAGAAAGGTTCTGCGTTCGAATCCCGGGCAAGGCATTGATGTTCTTTCCTTCTCTGTACTATCTGTCCTTACTGCGGGAGCAACGTTGGCCCACCTAATATGGTGCCCAAGAAAGAGTGGTCAACAAATCTGCCCTTTAGATGCATGTACGACGAAAGGTCATTCTCCAGGTGGGCATTGGAGAAAAAAAAATGTATCTTAATTTCAACAGCTGGAAAGGACATTCTCATTTTTGATTTTACAAATTTGTTCTTCGAAACCTTTAATTTTAGAACATAGATATTTTTGATGAACCTTAATATACCTGAAATGATGTCATACAATTTGCAATTAAGTAGTAAATATTTCAAAAAATGGCACTAGAATCTAAAATTTTAACGTTAGCTTAAAAGCAGTTTAAACGTTATAAAGAACATTTTTCTTACTTAAATTATTAAACAACTCCTAATTCTCCACAAGTATAACATGATGCTTACATATGTAAGTAGGCAAGGCACAATTATAAATTAAATAGAAACAGAACAAAATTACAAGTTTAAGTAAACAGAAAAGCGTAAGGCATTTAGGTTTTTAGTGCATTTAAAAAACAAGCACAAAAAAATATCTGACTGTCACAGTTCCTTTTTTAAGATATCTATTTGACTTGAATATAAATTACAATAAAATGTAATGAGTTCCATGGTTTCAACACCCTGTCCACAAGAACAAAAATTACAATTTACTTAATAAGAGTCGTGACGGCTCAGAAGGTAGAGCGTTCGCCTTCCAATGAGGTGATCCGGGTTCAAATCATCGCTATAGCTGGTTGATACGAATCCACATCCGGCGTGCACCAAACACAGTGCGAACATGAAATATCCTCAGTGGTAGACAGATCATAGGTTAGAGTCCCTTTGCAGTCAGGCTAATAGTGGGAGGTTCTCGTGGTCTTTTTCTCCATGTAACGTAAATGCGGATTAGTTCCATCAAAAAGTTTTCCATGAAGGCAAATTTCGCCATACACTTGATCCAGAAGTTCTCTTGTCTTCTGGATAGGGTTCAAAATTACAAGGCTACTTACTTTACTTACATTACAAAATTACAAGGCTACTTACATTAGAAGTCGCAAACCCAAAATTGGGTTCACTGTTTAACGACGGTTATAAAATAAAATTAAAAATTCAGTTAATTAAACCTAAACAAGTAGCAATTCAAATTTCCTGCGTTAATTTAAAGTCAGTAAAAAATTTGCTAGTCTTCAATCACTGAAAAATAGTTGGAAAAAAACTTTTAGCCACACAGCTTTTATAAAGGATATTTAAGAAAGTAATTTCAAGCCGTGGTAGCAAAGTGGTTAGGGCATCAGACTTCGGTTCTGCGGGGTTCGATCTTTAAAGCCGTTAAGACCCACCGAGTATATGCTATATACGTACTCGTAGAACCCATGGAATTAAAGGTCATGTGGTCAGTCCCTAAGCAGGGATCTGAAGAAACTATCCTTCCCCATCTTATCTATGTTTAAACTACGGAATTACGAATGAGTGGTTGCTGACTTACGAAAGCGCACCTCACTATTACGATTATAACTCTTAAAAAGGGTGCCTTACCCTTTGTGTTTTGTGTCCTAATTGTTTTAGAGATGGCGGAACTTCAGTTTTCTTTCATACAAACGAGATTCGAACTGAATCTTTGGGTGAAGTTAAGAAGTTAATTGCACACTTTTGAGCACAAAGCATCTATTTTTTGAACTTCTCTCTTAGTTATACTAAACATAATGTGAGTAAAAAAAGTAGCATAATATAGAGTAAAATAAAATAACAGTCAAATAACACTTTTGCTTATTGTTCTTCATGAAAATGTTATTATTTAGATTATAATTGTAATATTATATGTATATATATATCTA
>NC_092215.1:31005562-31007717 GCF_043381705.1 Parasteatoda tepidariorum | reverse complement strand
TATATATATAATATTCATTGTATATGGATATGGATATGTGTTGTAATATTTTAGATTATAATTTTTAAAATTTGCAACGAAAATCTGAGCATAAATATTTTCTACGTTATTCATATTTTCATTTCTTTCGTTTTTCCACATTTTTTCGTTCTTCGACATTTTTCGACAGTTTTTTGAAAGCATGACGAATATTTTTTAACGTTGCAAAGGACGTTTTAGAGATAAAATTCATATATTTGCGTGTGATAGAAGCTATATTATTTTGACATAAATATTTTCTACGAATGTCAATCCTTAAAAATTGCACTATATACTTTGTACTTTTGATGATGGTACTATGCGTTTAAGATAAAGTAAAAATGTCTTAAAATTTCTGGCAAATGTTAATTATTATTATTGTTGTTACAAAACTGTTACAAAAGGATATTGCAGACCTAAAATTTTTAATTTTGGAATGAAATTTTATTAGAAACTTTTAATTCTTAAACACAATAATTTTCTTACAGCATTCGGTTTAAGATGTTTTTTTAAACGGGATATGGATTTGCACTTTATAATTTTCTCTAAGGTACCATATACTACTTTGTATTAGTACTATGTTCTTTCAAAGCTCTATTTAGTCCGAAAATGAATGTGTTGATGAAATTGCGAACAAAATTTAAGCATTTTTATAAAAGCAGAGCTCTTTTGGAATTTTCCTCTTTTTTTGGATAAAAAATGTCATTAGCAATCATTGTCTTAAAAAGAAATAAAAAACTAAAATATGAATATTTTTGATATAATATATCCACGAATACTTCTGAATAATTTAATTTTTCCTCACTTTCTCGAAAGTGCGATTTGCTCTGTATTATTGCTATATATATATTTTTCATATATTTTATTCAAAACATGAATGCGTTGATAAAATTGTGAATAAAATTGAAGTGTTTCTAGAAACGCAAAACTGTTCTCAAAATGTCAATAGCAATCATTGCCCCAAGCAGAAATAAAAACCTGAAATATAAATATTTTTGAATAATTTAATCCCCCCTTTTTCTCAATAGTACAATATACTTTTTATTAGTGCTATATTTTTTTCAGATATTTCCGTCAAAACTGGAATGTGTTGATAAAATTTCGAACAAAATTGAAAGGTTTCAAGAGTTGTCCTCAAATTTTCACCAAAATATGATATTATTTATGACAAAAAATGTCAGTAACGATCATTGTCTTTGGAAGAAATGAAAAACTAAAATACAAATATTTTTGAATAATTTAATTTTTTCCCCGTTTTATGCAATACATTAGAGTAAATTCAAAAGCATGATTCTTAATTTCAAAAAGTAAAAGTCTTTTTCTTCAGCAAATCACATCCCATAAAGCAAAATAATAAGAACCAAGTCGGAAAGAAAATTAGATTTCTCTCCAAGAAAATTTTATAAACTGAGTAAACAACTTATTACAGCGCAACTCAGTCATTTCGTTTTACGTTCGTGAATGTACGGTTTGGAACGTGAAAATAACTCATAATTTTTCACCATGTCAGTTGTGAATAATGACTTTTCTCTTCTTTTAAATTTTGACAGCAACGGAGATGAAAGGGAACAAATTACTCAACAGAGAAATAAAAATTATATCATAAAAAAACTTAAGTGATGCAACTGATGTTACCACAAGATAAAAATTAAAAATGATTAATGAACGCAATATTTTAACTGTACGCAGGTTGAATATGTTTTTATTATGCATTCTTATCAATTTTGCTGTTTTTGGAGGAAATATCTGCCAAGATGAATAAGCTTAAACAAAATATGAAGTATGATGGACACTTAGATGTGCTTAGAGTATCTGTATATAACTTTTAAAATAAATTATCAAAAACACTAGAGACTATTTTCTAAAAACTTAGGATTAGAATATTTAAAAACACTCTGTCAGATAAAAAATTAAACGCTATCAGGAGATATATGTAATGTGGAACGAAATATATTAACTTTATTATATAAAAATGAACTATACTATTGTACCTTATTTATATAATACTTATCTCTCTATTTATGAATATTTTTTTTAAATTGGTAATATTTCGCAAAAATATTATAATTCACTATTTATTAAAATATATGCATAATTGCAATCAATATATATATATATATATATATATATATTAATC
>NC_092215.1:30947659-31005361 GCF_043381705.1 Parasteatoda tepidariorum | reverse complement strand
TATATATTTAAAAATACATATATATATATATATGGGTCACTGGGTGTTTATATTCAAGTTTAGAAATAATACCTTAAGTGAGTAGATTAAAAAATAAAATTCATTGCACATTGTTCTTAACATCAAAGAATATTTCACTGAAAATTTTTTAACTTCGCTCTGGAAAAAAGTATGGTCAAAACTACCAGAATATGGTAATATTCACCATCTTGTGGCATTTATGTTTTCGGTGGTAGAGCAAAAAACCGATAGTGCCCTCGAGGTCCCCTAATAGAAAATAAAATTAGACAATAATGTAATACCTCAAGAGATATAAATAAAATTGAAAAAACTATCAAACGCAATAACACAAATCAAATTAACACTAAAGAAAACTAAGACTGGCACGTTTGTAAATGAGAAATACAAAGAAGAAGTTACAGTTAGAAAAACCAAAATGATGTAAATTGTCAGATTCTTAAAACATTAGTCGAAAATTTGAAAAATTTGAAAAAGGCAAAATTTCTGAATCATGAAAATAAAGTGCTGCAATAAATATTTATAAGGAACAAAAAATCCTATTTTTCACTTCACCGCATAGGTCTACTTATGCGGGATTCAATATCGAAGAAATTAATTGAACTTCTTTAAGACATATTGACCTAAGAAATTATGAGTAGAATAATTAAAAAGAAAATTATTATTATTCAAAGTAATTCTGAAATTCCTAATAGCTGAAAGAAAATTTGTTTTATTATTACAAATAAATTTAAATCTAAGAGTTTTATGAATCACAGTATTTTTAAAAATTTTGAAGTGTAAGTTGGAATTAAAATGTGTTAAACTATTAACATTAAGCTAAAAATCTCTTCTTTTATTGTATAAAATTAAATTACCAATTAAAATGTTATCTTTATGAAGTTTAATATCAAGATCTAAAAAATTGGCTCCTTCTATATATGAGTTAGTCTTTATTAGGTTAAGTTCCTTAGGTAAATATATTTTATTTCATCAAAATCATTGCATTCAAAAATAATAAAATCATCAATAAATCAAAATCCTATTAATAAGTTATGTTGTAATTTTTTTCTTCATAAAAACGTACGAAAATGTCAGCAAAAGCACTATAACAACAATTTCACATCAGAATGCCTTGAATTTGTTTGTAAAAAAAATCATTAAAGAGATAATTTTGAAAAATATTAACATTGCATAAATTAATCCAATCTCCTTGATAATATCCTCATTAATCAAATATTTTTCAAAATTCTGTAAACAAGTATTTTTTAAATTATTTCGGGCATACTCGTAAATAAATTTTCCCGAATTCAAATGAAATAAATCACAATTCAAACGAAAACCAAGATATTCAATATTAATGTTTAAAAAAATTAATTTAAAATAATATAAAACACAAAATTTCCACTCACTAAATCCCTCTACTGTCCAATTAAATTTTCTGTGACTATTATTGCATAAAAAAATTAATTTAAAATAATATAAATACTGTTAAAATATATATAAATTTCATCCATATTTATGGTAACTTTAACCAAAATCATTACCAAAGTGTTTCGGTAAAAATTACCCATAGAGCCAGATGCTGGGTAAATGTTATTATATTTTGGTAGCTTTGACTATACTTTTTTGGTAGTTTTGACTATACTATGTTAGAATCATACTTCAAAATTGGTATTGAATGCTTTCCACTGACAAATGCATATACTATAAATTTTGAACTAGATGAGAAAAGTAAACAATCAAAAATATCACAATTCCCTTTGAAATATATAAAACTTAGTGAACATTATGAAACAAAATCTCAGAAAACTATGAAGAAGAAAACTAATATCAAGATGTTTTGGCTAAAAATTAAGTTTAAAAGAAATGAATTTCATTTGTCAATAGCAATTTTTAAAATTACAACAAATTTTTACTAACGCTTTCTTTTTTATAAAAAAAAGATTAAAGATTTACTTATTTTTATTTTGCTATCCTAACACTTCTTAAAATATTTTATTTCATTCATTCTTTATGTTCTCAGTATTACTTAAAATAGAAAGTGATATTTCCCATGTAAAAAAGAAATATTTGAAGACAAAAAAAAAAACATTTAGTAGTTTAGAAAAGTTTAGAGTATATGCACTCAAACAGAAGACACTTTACAAATTATATAATAATAAAACTTCTTGTTAAGCCACAGTTGCATAAATGAAATATAGAAACGTTGAAATGATGAAAAAACAGCTTTGAAACATGAATTTTTCTTCAGCAAGTTTTGACAATTTGTAGAAAAAAAAATTATGAGTTTTCTTCTAGGTAATTAAAGCAAAACTATTTAAAATTTTTATGAAGACTGTTTTAGAGAAAAACTTCTTAGTTTTAAAAAGTTGTTTAAATGAGTGAAAATAAAGTATAGAAGGTATTAAAACTGAAAAAATATTTTAAATGTTCCCAATGAGCTTTTTCATTTGGAAATATTGTTTGCTTGATTTTTATTTTTTTCTCTTAACTTTTCTCAGAATTCACGTATTTAAAAAATAAGTAACATTTCAGAATAGTAGATACACAATTTTTCCGTGATAACTTTTATTGATGGAAAAAGAAATTGATTAAGTTATTTCCTTTTCAAATCTATTAACTTTACATATTAATATTATATTTGAGACGAAATTATAACCTGGAGACTTCATTGAAATATAACATTGAAGAAGTTAAAGCGACTAATTAACAAAATTATTTTTTATCTATAAAACGGGGTATTGTTATTGAGATTTTCAACTTCAGTGTAGTTCTCTTTTCAGAAAATATTAAAAAAAATAAAACAACTATTGTATAGATCAATATTTTCAACAAAACTAATTACTTGTTATAATTACGATCATTTTTATAATCGCTGTCAAAAAGGATTTTGTTAGAGATGACATTCTAAATATGGTAAATAATCATTTGTCTGTAACCAATTCAATTAAGAGATAGGGTTATAATATGTTTGGAAACAATGCCATAAACTATTGATTAAAAATAACCTATTCATGTCAGAAGCAAAGTTGTAATAAGTTTGAATATTATGCCATAAATTTATGATTATGAATGATATATGCATATTAATAAACATTATCATAATATATTTGAATAATATGCTGCAAATTATTGATCATTATTCTCCAATTTATGTAACAGACATATTCATAATATGTCTAATTTTTTTTCCTCCTAAATTTATGATTATGAATGACCTATGAATATAATAATCATAACAAAAATATATTTGAATTATATGTTGTAAATTATTGATTATTAATCGCTAATTCATTTAACAGACATATTCTTAATTTATTTCAATAAAATGGTATAAATGTATGATTATTAATGACCAATGTAGATAATAAGCATAATCTTAATATACATTTGAATAATATGCTGTAAATTGTTTGATTATTTATCTCCAATTCGTACTACAAACATACTCATAATATGTTTGAATTCTATAAGATAATTTAATATTTCTGTTAATTACAATTTCATATAAGAAACATATGGTCAAATATTATGTCGTAATTTAATGATTATTAACTACCAATTCATATAGGAAGCATGGTCACAATATGTTTGAGTGCTGTATTTGAACAAATTTATTGCTAGACATCAATGATTATAAATTATAAAGCTATAATTTTGTTCGTTATTACCTGAATTCAATGATTTTTAATTACCAATTCATAAAGGAAGCATGGTCACAATATGTTTGAGTGCTGTATTTGAAAAGATTTACTACTAAGAAATAATGATTCTGGATCCTAAAACTGTAGTTTTGTTCGTTAATACCTGAATTTAATGATTATTAATTACCAATTCATATAGGAAGCATAGTCACAATATGTTTGAATGCTGTATTTGATCAGATTTATTTCTAAATATCAGATATTCTGAATCATAAAGCTATAGTTTTGCTCGTTATTATTCTGAGAAACAGATTTTTTCTTCATCTTTCGTCCACTTCTTTCAATAATTTTATATCGCCTAATCTAGTTCTAGAAGTGATAAAGTTACTGAAATTAGAACAGTATAAATTGTTGTTTTAAATATGTGTTTTTCTCCTGCCTGTTGCTATTTTTAACACAAAGAAGAATTTTGTTTTGGCTAGTAAGCAATCAACTAATCGCATTCTGTAATTGCATAAATATATTTATTTTTACCAAAATAAAATTTTTATTGATAATTTTTCAAAAATAATTTCTTTCATATTCACTCTTTCTTTTATATTTGTAATGCTACTTTTTAAAGATACAATCTCGTCATTTTTTATGAATGATCTTGATACATCCTTTTCTTTTATTATTATTATTTTCAATTATTATCTTTTATTATTATTATTTTAGATTATTATCTTTCATTATTATTATTTCAGATTATTATCTTTTATTATTATTATTTTAGATTATTGTCTTTTATTATTATTATTTTAGATTATCTTTTATTATTATTATTTCAAATTATTATCTTTCATTATTTTTATTTCAGATAATTATCTTTTATTATTATTATTTTAGATTATTATCTTTTATTATTATTATTTCAGATTATTATCTTTTATTATTATTATTTTAGATTATTATCTTTTATTATTATTATTTTAGATCATTATCTTTTAATATTATTATTTTATCAAAAGAAATTTCATTTACATTTACTCTATTTCTTTTATCTTTCTCATGTTACTTTTTGAAGATACAAACTCATCATTTTTTAAGCATTCTTGATGCATCCTTTTTTTATATTATTATTAATTTAGATTGCTTTAACATCTTATTATGTTACTAAAATCTATAAGAATATTTTATAAACTGAGAAAAAAATATATACACTGAGAAAAAAAGTATGGTCAAAACTACCACAATATGGTAAAATTTACCATGTTTCTGGCTCTATCGGAACACCAAAAAGCTCAGTAATTTTCACTGAAGTACTTAGGAAATGATCTTGGTACAATTAACGATGAAACAGGGCTTTATAAAATATGATAAAATTTTGTCATTTTATCATGATAACCTTGATTATGGAATAAAAACCATTTATTCGGTAAATTTGTTTTTCAGTTTTGTATTTTTTAACTAAATGTTTGAAAATAAGAATTATTCTTTTGAAAACCAAGTTTGCCAGTAAACTGCAAGCATACGAACGGAAAAATTCTGAAATATTCGTCTATTTCGGTTAATTAGCCAAAACTATATTGATGTTTTTTCTTACCAGAAACATTATTACCATACAGTATGATTACCGTTTTGATGTTTTCATTTCAAAGTGAGGTAACATAGAACATTTATATCATGTATAAAAAAAGTTAAAAAAAATTAAAAAATAAAACTTTAAACATTTTTTCTTATTTGTATGCAAATTTCCTATCCAATGTATATCTCATTTAATACAAATTTATTAAATTTGGTCCATTATTTTAAATGAGCAAGCATATATTATATTCATTTACTTAATTAGATATCGATTCAAGCTTGCGAAGGACCACGAATATTAAGTATTCTTTAAAAAAATCGCATGAAAAATACTTGAAAAAAATGTTTCACGAATGAAGTATACATTGAATACACACATTTGCTTTTAAATGGAAAAGATATCCTCGAAAATAATCGTACACAATAACACTCTGAGGACGAAAAATTTAATGGAAATAAAAATGGAATTCCAAGCAAAATATTCTAGAAGAAATTTGTTTCAATAAGCACAAATAGCACAGTAGCCTGTAAAGATGATACCTCAAAGATAGCTTCGCATTTCTTTCTCCATTATATCTAACAAGCTATAGACGGAGCACAAATTTGCTGTGAAAATGTATTATGTCGTCGTACTTTCAGTAATATAGCTAAAACATTATTTGTACTCAGAAATAAATGGCTTTCGTGTAGAATTTCAGCATCGCTTTACCGTGATATTTTTGTAAATAGAATATCACCTTTTCTGTCGCAGGGAAGTGGAAATGTGTTGCTTTGTTATTTTCTATACATGAAATTGAACCTTGCAATAATGTAAGAATCTTATATTAATTAAGAAAAGTGCGAATACAGTTTTTGTTTTCTTGAAATGTATATTATAATTAAGATAGATCAATTAAAAAAGAGACTCGCAATGTTACGAAATATAATTACTCAGAGATAATAATTCGGGTAAATTTATCATACTGTATGGTAATGACATTTCTGGTAAAAAACATTATAATTCTGGTTAAAGAGACCAAAATATACGGATTTTCTTTATAATGCACAGTAAAAAATCCGGATAAAATGGAGGTATGAAGCACCAGCATTTTAGATGCATCATACATAAAATCCATTTTACCGTAATCGTGTGTATAAGTGTTATTATAAATGTGGAAAATTTTCAAATTGTGCTAACACTTTTACTCAGAGATAATAAATCTGGTAAAATTATCATACTGTATGGTAATGACATTTCTGGTAAAAAACATTTTAATTCTGGTTAAAGAGACCAAATTATACTGATTTTCGTTCTAATGCACTGTAAAAAATCCGGATAAAATGGAGGTATGAAGTACCAGCACTTCAGATGCATCATCCATAAAATCCATTTTACCGTAATTGTGTGTATAAGTGTTATTATAAATGTGGAAAATTTTCAAATTGTGCTAACACTTTTCTTTTTAGGTTTGAAAATTCAGTATTAATATATTTTTTTACGTTTTTTAAGTGATGCAAAATTTTCAAATTTAACTTACTTGTTTCTTTTTTAATTTAAAACTTTTGTAAGACTTTACTTTTTCAAGTTTATTATAAGTAAGTAATTTTCAGATTTCGCTAATATTTAACGTTTAAAATTTAAAAATTGTCAATTATTTAAATGTAAATTTCATAATATTACATTACATTAATACATTACAATAATATTACGTTACATTTATATTGCATTTTCATTACAAAAATATTATGACTTGCACTAATTTATCAATATATTTTCTATTTAATCATTTAGTATTGCAGATCTCAGCGTGTTAATTCTACTATCATGCAATAATCAGTGTTTAATTCAGTCTACATTTTTTGTGTGTATTTATAAGCTATTTCTTGTAAAACTAATTTAACTTTTTAAATTTAAAAAGCTTTATTGTAATATGAAGTTTGTGATCAATTAGTACTAATTTATTAAAAAATTTTATCCTTTAACTAGTATTAAAAAAAAAGCTTCAAAATTCTTTCGTGTAATTATTTTGCCAATAATCGCTATCTAATTCTGTTGAAATACAATAACATAGATTCAGTGACATTGTAAAACTATTTTATCAACTTTTTCTAGCTAATTCGACTTCCCCTTAGCTAAAAACTATTTTACTAATGTCGAGAACCAGATTAATTTAATCTAAGATTTTTTTTATTTGTTAAGTCTGTTGCCATTATTTCCGATGTTAAAATATTTTTTGTACATTGGTTACTTGAAAGTAAATGAAGATATTTATAATATTAAGTAATTTTTAAATAATGGAAAACTGCAACTTTTTACAAGGTATGGTTTGATTGCTAATCAGTTAGACGCGCTTTATTTCCAATCTGTTAAACGCTCTAGACGCACGGTGACTAATTTATACTCCAGCGGCATTTAAAGACTTGCTCTCTTTTTTGGATATTTTTTTCTTGGCTGTAATTGGTCCCCTTTATAATACAAGCTTTTATTTCGTTTAAAATTTGTCCCCTTTTCTAAAAGAAAGTAAAAAATCAAGTTTTTTTAAAAAAATTTATATAAAAAAATGCCAAAAAAGAGAGCGAGTGGTTAAAGGCTGTTGGATTAGAAAATCGCCACCTGGTGACCAAGTGGTACTGCTTCCATTTCCTTACCATAGTTCCGGTATTCTATCCTCAGACCAAAAAGTGTTGACTGAGCCTTTCATCCCTTCAGTGGGTCGATAAAATAAGTTCTATGCATGCTCGGGGACTAAGCACGGGGGATTGCGTGCTAAGCTGGCCACCCAAATGGAAGATTTCGCTCTTTGAAACCTGGAGTTTAAGGTCACTAAAACTGGGGTAGGCACAGTCGGCCTTTGCCCTCCATGTGCTGTCACACCTCTTGAGTTCAATTTAGTTTAACCTAGCTTAGTTCACTTAGCAAATTTTTAAAAAAAAGAGACGTTTGTTTTTCCATTTGTGTTTAACTATGAAATTCAAGCGTATTTTTAAGTATGGTGATGTAAGTATGAGTGAATATAATAATTACAAATCTAAAACTAGAGTCGTGATGGCTCAGGGGATAGAGCGTTAGCCTTCCAATGAGATGAACCGGGTTCGAATCACAGAGATGGCTGGTCGATACGAATTCCGCATCCGGCTTTCACCAACCATAGTGCTGACGTAAAGTATTCTCAGTGGTAGACGGATCATAGGTTAGAGTCCCCTTGCCATCAGGCTAACCGTTGCAGGTTTTCTTGGTTTTCCTCCCCATGCAACATAAATGCGGGTTAGTTCCATCGAAAAATCTTCCATGAAGGCAAATTTCTCCCTATACTTGATCCAGGAGTACACTTGTCTTCTGGATTGGATTCAAAATTACAAGGCCATAAAGTGTAGCATTGTCGTAAACCCAAAATTGGGTCGGCTGTTCGGCAACGGTTATAAAATATTAAAAAAGCTTATAACTCACGTACGTTGTAAAAATTCGTAATTACATCTCAATATTTCTATCTCTTGATTTTCTTCATTTGTCTTTATTATTAGGAAAACAGTTATGACACAGTAGTTAAGATCCTGAACCGTGAGTAGGAAGGACCGATTCTGAATAACATCACCTAGAAGTCCTCCTCACGATGATAAACGAGAAATTTCATCCTTTAGTATTCTAAACGTTGCGAGAACTTTCGCATTCCCCATCCCACTACGCAGTTTATGTTCATTACGTCAGACTACTAAATTGAACCGTGCGGAGGCCTTCTCTCTGATAGGAAGCGTTGGACTGACCTAACTTCAGATCGGCGAGTAGTAGTTTATCGTGAATGTCTAGGAGTTGAGTGCATAATGCTGACCACATTCATATCATATATTTGATCTCTGAATTATTAAGCCTTAATCTCCACTACGCCATTGACTGACAACAAGGTAGTTTCATTTTTTTTTTTACTTTCCTTCATAAATAAGATTATTTTTTATTTTTGAAACAAGACTCATTTTTTTAGCAAGTAAATATAATTTAAATAAAAAATATTTAGAAAACAATACCTTAATTTGTAGCAGCAGTTAATTTTATTTTCTGGAATATTTTAATTGGAATTTTTTTTATTTTTTGAACTGGAGCAAAACAGCGATACATCATGTTAATTAAATGAAAAGAAATTTCGCAAGTTCACTTTAATTTGTTGCAAGTTCACTAAATTTTGCACACTAATTAAAACCATCCATTAAAAAACAATGCATTAACTAAAGAAAAGCATTTTCCTACCTTAAAGTATCAGGAAATTGATTGATGAGGTTCGATCATTTAAAATACTTGAATCGAGAAAAATCCCACCGGGATTGTAAATTGAAAGCTTTCTTTTAATTAAATATTTTTCACTTTGCCGGGGAAAATTAAAGATTACCTCATTTTTTTTTCAAAAATAAAAAAACTCAAACAATGAACAAAAATGACTGCTTAGAATTGTAAAAAAAGCTCCCGAAGATTAAAAAACAAAAAAAAAACTCTCTAAGCCTAATACTACAAAAATAAGTAGAATTTCACACCGAAGTCTGAAAATCAAATTTATTTTTAATCCAATCCAATTCATTTTGTTAATCCAAATATATAATAAGAAAAGAACAAAAATTTGAAGTTATTTGCTTAAATTTTCCTTTTAATATGAAATCTGTTATTGAAGTACCAGTCCTTTTCTTATACATGTGTAGTTTGAGGAAAAAATTATTTTCAAGTTATAAAACTTCAGTTCATGCATTAAAAGTATTCATTTCGTATTAATTTTTTTTTTACTTAAACATTTAATATTTGTTTTAAATGTCATGAAGATTTAAAAGTACTTTACAATTTATTATTGTACAGTTCATAGAATTATCAGTCTGCTAATTTGAAGCAACTGTGTGTTGAAGTTGCTTTAAAAAGAGTCATTTTTTACATTATAAGCCACACGCTATTTTTTTTTTTTTAACAGTTGTTGAATAACCGACAATCTGAGTTTACAGCTATGAATGTTCACTTGCGACTCAGGAGTTCGCCTCCCAAAGAGGTGACACAGGTTCGAAACCCAGCTGTGCTTGGTTGATATGAATTTCGCTTTCAACTCGCACTCACCATGCGAAATATTTGGTAGACGGATCATGGGTTAGAATCCCCTTGATGTCGGGCTAACCGTGGGAGGTCTTCGTTTTTTTTCTCTCCATGTAGCGCAAATGCAAATTAGTTCTATCAAAAAGCCTTCACAAAGATTAGTTTGTTCCAAAACTTGATCCAAAAGTTCCCTTATCTTCTGCGTTGGGTTAAAAATTGCAATTTCATTTTATAGCCGTTGTTGAACAGCCGGTCTAATTTTGAGTTTTTGACTATGAATGTTCAACTCTGTAGCTTTGTAGTTTAGAACCCAATCCAGAAGACAAGTTAACTCCTGGATCAATCATCGAGAGAACTTTACCTTCGTGGACGACTTTTTGATGAAAATATCTAACACTTTCGTTACATGGAGGTGAAAGCGACGAAAACCTCCCACAGTTAGTCTGAAAGCAAAGAGACTCTAACCCATGATCCTTTTACCACTGAGAATGTTTTACGTCTGCAATGTGGTCAGTGTGAGCCGGGTGCGGAATTCGTATAGCTGGAATTTGAGTCCCCTTATTGGGAGACAAGCACTCTATCCCCTGAACCATCATGGTACAAACCACATACTATGAAATAGTTTACAAAAAATCTCTGTATTAATGAAAATTCCAAAGGCATATATTGCAGATTTTTAGGGGTACGTATAATTCGGCCACTGAAATATTATTATTTTTTTATATTATTAGAAGAAAATTAAAAAAAAAATTACATTGATAACTTTTTTTTTGTTGAAAAAAAATGAACTTTTAAAATTTTTATACCTGAATTTTTTTAAAGGAACCATTTATGTAGAAATAAAATAGCAAAGTTTTGCAATACAACCTTTACCATTGCATAATGCTTTTGTTTAGCATTGAAATTAGTATAAGTATTTTTTTAAAAAGTCAATTTTCTAAAACAAATTTATCTTCTTTATTAAAATATCAGCTTCAAATGAATTAATTAAATATATAAAGCTCATATTTTATACACTTATATGGGCGTCTAAAATACAAATCTCATATATTTCTTATTTTAAGATATAATTTCGAAGATATAAGTCTGAAAAAAAAACTTACAAATCTGATTCTAATTAGTTTTAAGGGTATATAGAATTCGAATTCTTTTTCGAACATTAAAAGGAAACTATTTAAAAATACTTTTAGAGCAATTTTATCTAGCAGAAATGTCTCTCCAATTTCATTAAATTTGAAATGACTGTGGTTGGATTGATACCTTTGTCGTTTCAGCGAAGTTGTCAGTCACCGAAATCCGAGTTTGTTTTCCTCTAAGAAGACTGACTTATGGAACGAAATACAAAGAAACATGTCAATGCAAGATCAGAATTTCATTAAGCTGTGAGATGTGATCACTTCACTTCAAATGCGATTTTATCTATTTTTAGTCGTCTGCCACTTCATTCTTTACTTACTGAGCTTGATTTTTTTTTTACTTATTATTTCAAAAACAGGTGCGCTGTTTCAGTTCAGAAAATGAAAAGCACAATGCATTGTTTACAGCAAAATATAGACCACTCAACATTTATAAAAAATTGAACACGTGAATAACTTTCGATCCTATCATCTGATTTTCATTATCTTAATGGGTAGAGTGGTTAACGTTAAGTATGCTTATTGCTTTTTTGTCCTCTACCACTTTATAGTTTGCTGAGTTAGCTCAGTGTTTTTTTAAATTTTTTTTTTCAAAAACAGGTGCTCTGCTTCAGTTCAGAAAATGAAAAGCACAATGCGTTGTTTACAGCAAAATATAGACCACAAAATATTTATAAAAAATTGAACACGTGAATAACTTTCGATCCTATCATCTGATTTTCATTATCTTAATGGTTAGAGGGGTTAACGTTAAGTATGGTTATTGCTTTTTTGTCGCCTACCACTTTATAGTTTGCTGAGTGAGCTCAGTGTTTTTTTTTTTTTTTTAGTTTTTTTTCAGAAACAGGTGCACTATTTCAGTTCAGAAAATGAAAAGCACAATGCATTGTTTACAGCAAAATATAGACCACAAAACATTTATAAGAAATTGAACACGTGAATGACTTTCGATCCTATTTTCTGATTTTCATTATCTTAATGGTTAGAGTGGTTAATGTTAAGTATGCTTATTGCTTTTTTGTCGTCTACCACTTTATAGTTTGCTGAATGAGCTCAGTGTTTTTTTTTTTATTGTTTTTTTTCAAAAACAGGTGAGCTGTTTCAGTTCAGAAAATGAAAAGCACAATGCATTGTTTACAGTAAAATGCAGACCACAAAATATTTTTAAAAAATTTAACACGTAAATAACTTTTTATCTTATGATCTGATTTTCAGTATCTTAATGGTAACAGTGGTGGTATGCTTATTGCTTTTAAGTCGCTTATTGCTTTTAAATCGTCTACCACTTCATATTTTCCTTAATGTGCTCAGTGTTTTTTTTAAATTATTTTTTTCAAAAACAGATGTGCTATTGCAGTCCTAGAAAATGAAAAACGTATTGGTTTGACGCACATATCGGCAACAGAGCACAAAATATTTTTGAAAAATTGGACAAGTGAATAACTTTTGATCCTATGAACGGATTTTCATTATTTTAATGTTCTAGGTGATTAACGTTATGTATGTTTATTACTTTCTGCAGACAATATTAAAAATTACAATTCTAATAACCAAAAAGTACTCTAAGAAACCGAAGTTAAGCTGGCTACTGTCAGTGTGCGGGTGGGTGACCACTTGGATCAGTCTGCGTAGGGACCGAGTATTGGTCCTCGTTAAACTGTTCTACCGTAAAGTGCTCGACTTCACGTGCAGGTTGTCGGGCTACCGAAGCGGGGGTGCCATCCCCTCCTACAGAGGATCAAAATTGTGATGGCATATGTCTTCGGATCATCCTCAAGGGTGTTTCCCAGACCGTCGTCATTAGCCCATCGTGCTGCTCTAGTGCAACGTAAATTAACTACAACAACTACTCTAAAAAAAACAATTTTTCTTGTAAATTTTCTTTCGCCGCTTAATGAGATTGCATCGGTATTTGAGGTTTTTGATTCCAATAAACGACTGAGTCTACTAACTCAATATTTACTTTACATCCAAAACGAGATAATATTTCCACAGTTTTTTTTCCGTTTTCTCAACTCTCAATTTCTCATTTATTTTTAAGTTAGAATTTCAACTGAAAATTGCAAATGAAACTAATGCAATGATTTCAAATTAAATTTACCGTTAAAAAGGTTAGATAGTAACTAAAGTTGATTATCAAATTAAAGTTGAATATCATCATCATGGATTCTTCTATGCTAATAAATATTAAAGGAGACCTAAAGAACTAAGCAAATTAAGCACTTCTTATTTTCGTTGAAAGGAAATTCTCCCTTCCCCACATTCACCTAAACACATACCTTCCTTTCCGCACATAACTGTGGGTAAGGAAATATTCCAATTAATTAAAATATTGCCCTTGACATTTATGATCTTTTAATTTAAAGGCTCAATACTTATAATGGCTGGAATAGCTTGGTTGTCAGGGCGCTGGACTCGTGGTCCAGTTTAGAACGTTTATATCAGTAGTCTCTCACCATTAGGTCGCGGTACGCTATCGGACCGTGGATTAAATGGTATGGGCCGCCAAAGGAGCATTTAATTATTTCCATTTTATTTACCATGGTGTGTTTCTCTCGGGTTTGTAGGAATTTCTATAGACGAGTACTTAGAAATAGACGAGTACTATAGACGAGTACTCACCCAGAGGCGCACCAATACCACGCTTGCATTTGTATTTTATTTTGAAGGCATGTTTAAATATAACGAAATTAAAATTATTAAAACAAAACAATCTAAAATATTAATAATAAACATCTCTTTCCCTGCCCGGGATAGCCTGATTGGTAGAGGGTTGGAACCATGCCTAAGGGGTCGTGATTTCGAATCCAGCAGGCCGAAGACTCACTGTAGTAAATGGCGACTGGTGCACGCTATATCTGTCGGATTACAAAATCCTCCATGTTCCCATAAAAAATTAAACCTCTGGGGGTACTGAGTTGGAAATGGATCATTCTCTGGTTCAGGTCAAAATTACGATCTGTGGATGAGTGAACGAAAGTAAGAATGGCTCAGCCCTATAAACGGGTGTGACGTATGGGTGAGGCAAAACTCGATTTCTTGACGATAGAGGGCTCGACTGGAAAACAAAAATAATCGCAACCGCTTGCCTTAATGGCCTACGACAGCAACAACAGCAAGACTTATAATAAATTTCTATGAGTAACTAAGTAGTTTTGATTTCGATATCCGGGGGTCGAACGAACCAAAAAAAATTTATTGCTATCGGTTGTATATCGCAAATAATTTGGTACTCGGAAATTTAATAACAATAAGGTGTTGATACCACTAACCAGTAATTATGAAAACCAACAGGCTGTGTATAGGTATTCTTGTCCTTTAAAGCATAGGAGTAGTCCATATTTGGAAAATAGGATGTCGATAGTTTTTTCAAGAGAATGACCGAAACTACTTTGAACTACTAAGCCCATCTCAATTCTTATTTATCCAAACACCTTTTCACGAGTATCGTTTATAAAATATTTGAAAAAATTATCTATAATTATCCTATTTCTCATTAAAATGACATAACTGCTGGAGACACATAGATGCAGAAAGCTGTTTTTGAAAATTTAAAACTTTGATTTAATCCTTTCTAATAAAAACAATTATAAGAGAATATAATTAGTTTAAAAAATTAATTACTGCTTAGTATGTAATTTCAAAAGGCTTTATAATAGAAACAATGAACGGGTGTTTATACAGGAATAAAATTTCCTACCATGATCGCAGTTTTATCTATCAACAACCAAAAAATAAGTTTCCGAATTGTCGTTTACCGACATAAAATTTCCTACCATAATCACAGTTTTATCTATCAATAACCAAAAAATAAGTTTCCGAATTATCGTACATTATTACCACGTACTACTTATTTTATATATAATAAACTTTTTTGATCACCATTCTAATTATGCAGTTTACCTGGAGTTTTTTCATTTCGAAATACAGCATGCAAATATACGTTAACGTCATCCATTTTTTCGTATAATTCTTTTAAGTCGAGTGTCAAATTTAAATTTACAGAGCCAAAAAGAATCATAAGTTAATAACATTTTCAAAATAACCGGAAAAAAACTATAGTTATAGTATCTCTTTTAAACATAATTGTTACAAACGCTTAGTTACACACAAAAAATTGAAGAGAGAAATATATAGTTCTTTTATACTAAAACTATTATATTATCTATCAATTAAATTTAAAAATCATCGCTGCTTGTACGTAATCTTAAAAGGTTTTTTATCAGAGTTCTTGAACTCATAACAGACATTAATATATAGAATTGGAAAAAAATACACGCTACATTACATTATCTCCTAAGATATATTAAAAAATCTTATTATCCTTACATTTTCCAATTATGAAAGTTTTCATGTCTAAAAGGGCGAAGCATTTTCTCTCATTATTATAAATTGCGAAAGCCTTTTTGAAGAAAATGAAGAACTATAATACATGGCATTAAGTAAAAAGTAGAGTTTATTTATACATAATAGAAACGTATAAATTTAATATCCTTTTTAAGGCGCTATTGAAAGGTTTGCAAAGTTAAATAAATAAATATAACATAAGCGTTTCGAAATAATGAAAATAAAAGCTTAATGTTATTGAAAAACGGAGAAAGCTATTCAGGAAATCTATATTATTAAAATATTAATAAGATAATCTTTTGTAAACTGAAAAAAAATGGTAGTAAAAAATTTCAGTTACTTTTCAGTTTTGTATTTTGTACTAAATATGCAATAAGAAAAAAAGTTTGGTTAGTATATGATAAACCTTGCTAAAACGTTTCTGGCTCTATGGGAGAAACACAAAAAATCTCGATAATTTTAATAAGTGCATTCATAATGATTATGGTAATAGCAACATTGCAAAAACCGTTCTATAATATGTAGTAATATTTGGCAATTTTATCATAATACCTTAGAGTAAAATATAAAAACTATTCATTCTTTTAAATCTACTTTTCAAATTTGTATTCTTACAAAATGTGACATAATCTGAACTTGAATTTTGAAAACTAGAATTTCCGGTAAACTATTACCATTCGAATGGAAAAATTACCATATTAATGGTTATAATAACGTTTATTTTCATTTCATAACTAAAATGGTAGTTCCTTTTTAACCAGATTTTTCATAACCATACAAGTACGGTAAATTTGAAAAATATACGTTTTATTCCTATGTTATTTTTAATTTTGAAAACTAAAATTTCCAGTGAACCATAACCATACGAATGGGAAAATTACCGAATGAATGGATTAAATAGCGTTTATTTTAGTTTTATTATCAGATTTATGTTAGATTGTTTTTTACCAGAATTGTCATTACCATGCAAGTACGGTAAATTTACAAAATATAAGCTTTTTTCCTATGTTATTTTTAATTTTGAAAACTAAAATTTCCGGTAAACCATAACCCTACGAATAGAAAAATTACCGAATGAATGGCTTAAATAGTGTTTATTTTAGTTTTATTATCAGAATTATGTTAGTTTGTTTTTTACCAGAATTGTCATTACCATACAAGTACGGTAAATTTACAAAACATAAGTTCCTATGTTATTTTTAATCTTGAAAACTAGAATTTCCAGCAAACCATAATCATACGAATGGAAAAATTATCGAATGAATGGCTGAAATAGCGTTTGTTTTAGCTTCATTATCAGAATTATGTTTATTTGTTTTTTAAAAGAATTGTCATTACGAAAAAAGTACGGTAAATGTACAAATTTTAAGTTTTTTTTCTTACCAGAAAAGTCAATACCATACACTAGAAGATCTTGGTAAACACTAAACCCATTATCTAACCAATGTAACGAGGGTTTGACAGATCAACATCCAATTATGACAAATGATTTCCATTTACTACCATAATCAACTATATAATCAACTAATACTCCCTTTGTAGCAGGTCCACAGGTGCGGTGCAACAATAATTCTGATAAATTGTCGCTACTAGGCCGGGATAGCCTGGTCGGTGGGGTGCCGGGCCCATGTCAAAGAGTTCGTGGGTTCGGTCCCCGCCGGTCGAAGACTCCCCGTGTAGTAAATGGCGACTGTTGCACGTTAAATCTGTCGAGTCTCAAAGTCCTCCATGTTCCCATAACAAATCAATACCTCTGGGGGTACTGATCCAGGAGTTTCCTTGTCTTCTGGATTGGTTCAAAATTACAAGGGTACGGGCGTTGAACACTAGTAGTCGTAAACCCAAATATTCGGTCAGCTGTTCAACGGTGGTCATAAAATAGAATAAAATTATTTGCTCAATATTGCTTATTAAAATAGAATAAAAACAAGAATTATTTGCTCTGCGTAGAATTGCCATAAAAAATGAATCGGTTATATTTAGTTTAAGCAAATAGAAAAAAAACAGTATATAAAAAATTATATATGAAAAACAATATCTAAGAAACAATATATAAAAAATAATATATAATACAGAGATCCTTTAAAATAATTTTTATTAAATTTATTCAGCAAAAAAAGCACTGTAAATAAACTATAAGTGTCTTTAACCACTACGATTTCTCACACCATAAATGTTTTGATCACAACATTTTCAGACAGAGTTGGCTTCTTTAATCAAAGCAATTTTGTACACCATAAACGGCTTTGATCACCTCAATTTCATACACCAAAAACTTGTCTGATGATCAATCTATTTAAAGCAGTTTTTTAGAACTTTTAAGTCTAGAAATAAAAAAACACATATATGTGTCGTTACCATACAAGTACGGTAAATTTACAAAATATAAGTTTTATTCCTATGTTATTTTTAATTTTGAAAACTAAAATTTCCAGTAAGCCATAACCATACGAATGGAAAAATTACCGACTTAATGGCTTAAATAGCATTTGTTTTAGCTTTATTATCAGAATTATGCTTGTTTGTTTTTTACCAGAATTGTCATTACCATAAAAGTGCGGTAAATTTACTAAATTTAAGTTTTTTTCTTACCAAAAAAGTCAATACCATATCAGTATGGTAAATTTACAAGAATTATTTTCTCTGCGTAGAATTGCCAAAAAAATGAATCGGTTTTATTTAGTTTAAACAAATAGAAAAAATTATATAAGCAGTATACAATACGATATATAAAGAACAATATATAATACAGAGATCCTTTAAAATAATTTTTATTAAATTTATTCAGCAAAAAAAGCACTGTAAATAAACTATAAGTGTCTTTAACCACTACGATTTCTCACACCATAAATGTTTTGATCACAACATTTTCAGACAGAGTTGGCTTCTTTAATCAAAGCAATTTTGTACACCATAAACGGCTTTGATCACCTNTGAAACAGTTATCCCATAAGCAATAATTTATAAAATTTGTCAAATAAAAATGCCATAGCACGATATTTGTAAATCTAATTTATAAATAACTTGCCTTTTTCAAGGAAGTGCGAAAAACCAGTAATATTTTTGGGAATAGTATTCTTTTGGTTTGCTTTAAATCTCTTTCTTGTCAAGTATTTTGGTGTTTACTTATTAACGAAAGTCTTAATCTTTAGTTGCAAGTCTTAAATAAACTTAAATAGAACTCACTTAATAAATATAATATAAACAAAAAAATAGTTAGGAAACTTGAGTAAATTAAAACCTTTGCATATTCTTAAAGTATTGGGTCACTCAATTCTAGAAATATTAATACGGATTTTTAGTTAAAAATAAGGCAGTTGGAAGTGATTCTCGTTATGTTAGAAACAGAGAAAAATAAACCTATATTATTTATAAAGGACGAAATTGATGCTAGTTTCAAAATTTGCATTAAATCCAAACTGTACACTGTTAAAATTTTCATTCTAAAATTATGGTAAAATAACTGTCCATCCGATTAACCGTAATGTTTACAGTAGAGAGCATTTTTTTCCTTTATGGTTTTGAAACCATTTACCGAAAGTTTGGTTATAAAACCATGAATACAAAACTATACGGTTTTCTAACCATTTACAACTAGCATTTTTCAAAAACGTAAAAAAATATAATTATTTAACTAGACATACTAGGTCGGCTTTTCGTAAGGTAATGGGCATTAGAAAGTGCCGAACACTATAAATTCTTCATGTGTTGAAGGGAACGGAGGAAATATTGCGGTGTCAACACTAGGACTCGAACTCCAGTTCTGCCGGTCAAGAGATTGACAGATAAGCCCGCTCGGCTATGATATGTACACAGTAGCTTCATTAGGTGGTTTTACTTGGTGCGATAAAATTCTGATTGTTTAACTGTATTAGGTGAAAGCAGTTAATAAGCAGTTTTTTTTCAAACTCAACAGTTTGATTACCATTTTATTTATGGTCATTTTATTAATTTTAATTATTTGACTGTTTGGATTAAATATGGTAAAATAACCACTCAATAAATTGTTATTTAACTATTTTTTCCGAGAAATTTCTAACAGTGTAAAGATAAAATCTATCTTAACCGCTTCCCTGATTATCCCGAGTTAACTCGGGTATGTACAGATTAAAAATATTTATTATCCCGAGAAAACTCGGGCGTAGCAGAATTTGTCAGTACGTTGTGCTTTTTACGATTTTTATCTGCGGAAGCAAAAAAAAAATAACTAATTAATATTCTGCTGTGATTGGAAGTTTGCTAAGTTTGTTTCGGAGTTTTGTTGTTGGATTGTGTCACTGAACACGTGTTTTGTACGATTGTATATGCGACAAATGCTGAATTTACATAGAGAAAAAGAGTGTAAAAATACGACAAATGCTGAATTTGCATAGAGAAAAAGAGTGTAAAAATACGACAAATGCTGAACTTACATAGAGAAAAAGAGTGTAAAAATACGACAAATGCTGAATCTGCATAGAGAAAAAGAGTAAAAAAATACGACAAATGCTGAATTTGCATGGAGAAAAAGAGTGTAAAAATACGACAAATGCTGAATTTACATAGAGAAAAAGAGTGTAAAAATACGACAAATGCTGAATTTACATAGAGAAAAAGAGTAAAAAAATACGACAAATGCTGAATTTGCATAGAGAAAAAGAATAAAAAATGCGACAAATGCTGAATTTACGTAGAGAAAAAGAGTAAAAAAATACGACAAATGCTGAATCTGCATAGAGAAAAAGAATTAAAAAATACGACAAATGCTAAATTTACATAGAGAAAAAGAGTAAAAAAATATTGTACCACATCACTGGCGTTTGGAAAGAATCGTTTTGTTTTGTCCCTTGTTTTAAGAACTATCATACAAAGACAAATATTAAGCTTTTTTTCATTTGCCCCCGAAACAACTTGGGATAGGATTTTGATAGTGAATTAAATGTTTCTTTACACACAAAAATAGTCAAAATTTCAACTAAAAACTTGTGTATTCTGTTTTGCTTTAGCTCCTTGTATTTATTAGTAAAATAAAAAATAAATATGTTGAGTTTTTGCTTTTTTTTTTTCTTCAAAAACGTTTGTTAAGACAGTCGAAATTTTTTTTTCAGATCATCATCTACACATTTCAAATAATATGCACATTAAAGTCAAATCATAAAATCAAACATTTTTCACGTTTCGTTTTAATTTAATGGAAATAGATTTAATTAGTTTTGACTCTAAAAGTGAAATACAAAATTTTATAAAATAGATTCTAAAAACGATTTCTGAAAAATAATACAAGAAAAGTGTTCTAAGTACCTGATGTAAAAAAATACATTTCAATTTCTGACAAAAATATAACTGCTCCAAGTACTTCTTGGCATTAGAGACTATTGATTCAAATAACTTAAACAATGCGAAGAAAAAATTATTCTACTTCAATTGAATTCTCCGATAGAACTCTGATAGAACTCTCATATTTACTTGAACTTGATGTATCTAATATGTTTTGGCCTACTCCTCTAGTGGCATCATTATCTATCATCGCCAAATGCATTACATCCTAGTTCCTCAAACAGTCTTCTTTCATATAAATACAACAGAGGTAGCTCTAAAGAGTATCTGACTTCCTTTCACTAATATTGTTTATGCGAGTAATGATACATCTTTCATATCTATTTTGAGATCAGATAGTTATGGCATGAAATTAATAAAGCAAGATATAAATATAATTCTTCTATGAATTATTATTTATGTGATTCAGATTGTCCACTTAAGAAAAGAATTTGGAACTACTTATTTTCATTTTTTCTTGCCTCTTTTTAGAGAAATAATTAATGCGTTTTTTAATTTTCCAAGTTCTAATCCTTAAGATTTTTATTATTTGTCAGTATCTTTATTAACACCATTATCATTATTATCCTTATCAGTAACTTTATTATCGTTATGATAATCGTTATAATTATCATCATCATCAATAATATCATTGTCATAACTGTTCAGCGTCTTATATGTGTTATGCTTAATGTTTTTGCTAGATACTTAATTTTAAATTGTTTTTCTTTCAGTATAATTCATATCTTTTAAACTGATTGTTTTGTATCGAGTTTAAAGTATATTGTTTATTGTAATAGAGTTCATATGGGTAATGATATATCTTTCATATATATTTTGAGTTGTAGTTCTTGCATTAAATTAATAAAGCAACAAATAAATATATTTTTCTATAAAATATTATTTATGTAATTCATAATATTTTATAAAAAAATTCATATATGGTATTCATATATTTCCACTTGGGAAAAAAATTGGGAATCCACTTGGGAAATCAAATTTTACTTTTACGTCATCACATTCCTTAGTGTTAGAAGTAATTAATGTTCTTTTTGTATCGTCAATCTTAGTTCTAATCTTTAAGGTTTTCACTATTTTTCGGTATCTTCATCAACACCATTATCATTATTAACTTTATTAGTAACTTTATTACCGTTACGATTATCGTTCTCATCATTAGTATCATTATCATGGTTTTTCAGCTTATTATATTTTTCATATTTTATTTTAATACTAGATACTTAATTTAAATTAATATATTTCTTGCCATTTACAAGGACAGTTTTGTCTCTATTTTGAGTTTTTACACTACTTAGTCTTAAAAAGGATTCTAAAATGATTTACTAAAATTATTATGTTATAAAAATATTTAGTTTGAAGTTCTGTGATTTAAATATATTAAATAAAGAATAGTAGACTTATAATTAAATTTGGCAAGGCTGCATAGTTCATTATTGCAAGTAATATCATATCAAGCATCCTAAGCTTAACAGCTGTCAGAGTATTGTCTGTGCCTGCCGGAAATGCGACATGGACATAATTTGTCAAACATTCCTGCGTAAGTCAAACATTCAAACAGCCATCCAGACGGCGAATTGTTTCAATTTCAATTGTTAATTTGCAACAAAAATTAAACATTCTAGATAGCCTGAAATATTAAATTTATTATATTACTAAAAGGCTACACTGAGTTAATATCGTTCCCGGTTTCTGTTTCTTTCTAACTTCAATCCTGCTTTTTTCGCCCATAACAAGTAAGATTTCAAATGAGAACCAACCTTTGTAATACCATGCTACAAATTTTCGACTGGCGCCATATAACTCGAATCTTCCTTGCATCATATTCTTCCCATAGTTATGGTTTTGAAAATAGACCTGAGGAAAAAATCTTCTTCGGTTAGGTAATAAAAAAGACTTAAGTTAATCAGGCTATTAATTCATTTTCTTAAAATATGCTGTGGCAGTTGGTGATTTTTTCGTGATTGTGCTATTGTTGTTTAAGAGTGTAGTTTGATAAAAAGAGCTCTGGGCTTCACTTTTTGCACAAAGATCAAAATCTTGTGACTTAGTTTTATCTGTTCTGTCTTCTTTCTAGAAAAAGTCTTGGTCCTGATGAGTATTTTATAACTTTCTTTGATAGAAATTTGTCAGATAATCATGAATCACATATACTGACTAACGAAAAAAAAGAAGTTTCTTTGGAATTCGACTTCCAAGTGTCTCTGGAATTCGAATCTTTCTGGGTCAATCTTTGAAATTCGGTCTTTGGAATTCAGAATATCTTTGGAATTTGTCTGGGTCAAGAATCTTTGGAATTCGGCATCCAAAAAAATGAAAAGCTTAAATAGTCATAAAGGGTTAATGACCAGTTCAAATAGAAGTTCATTTACATTATGGAGGGTTATGTATCCTCGGTTGATTAAGTTACAATAATACAGCAAATAAACAAAATTAATAAAATTAAAATAGGAGCAGTGGCTTCACGTTTTGGCAGAACTGACACTGACATGACACATGCGCCTCGGTTTGACCATTCTCGGTTTTAGCGGTCAAGTTGAAGTTAACACATTATATTAAAAATGAGAGTACTGTTACCTAGATTTAACATCAAAAAAAAGGCGTCTTCTTTTATTTTTGTAAATTAATTTTAGACACTGGCATGCCCATTCTTTTCGTGTCTAATAAAGTAAATCATTTCTCGAAATAGCCCTTTGTGGATCTAGAGGTCTTGGAAATTAAGACTCTATAATTTCGTGATATATGACATGATTTTTTGCAATGTGTTCAGCATTCTACACAAGTTGACCTTACTTTCCAAACCAACTGCTAACTATTGTTCTGAACTAGGTGAATTTTAAGCGTACAACTGAGGATAAAACCTTGGGTTTGGGCAGTGACATGACTGTGTCTTTAACCGTTAAACCATCAAGGCTTTTCGTTTTTAATAAAATAATAAATGTGGAATCTTTTACCCTCCACTCCAAAATTTATTAGAACAATAGCTCCAATTACAAATTTTGTTTTTAAAGTATTAAAAAAAATTGCTAGATTTTAGTTTTTCCCCACATAAATTTGGTTTGATGTTTTCTTATTTTATAGGACTGTTCTAAACTATTTTTTGAGCAGTAGAAGTTTTTCTTTAATAATCTCTAATTTATTTGTAAATAATGCGGCTTCTACTTTTCCTTATTAGCTACTATTTTCATAGCCGTTTTCACTTCTATTTATCTGCTAACACTTTTTTTGTTTTTAGAAATTGGCATTTAGAGCATGAATGCAAATGAAAAATTTCAAAAAAAAATTCTTTTTTTGTTAAAAATTGTTTTATTTATCTATGGCAAAAAAAAATTAGAAGTTGTTCCGATGAAAAAACGAATTATACATGAATGAAAACATTTAAGGAGATGCAAATAGTTTAAAATAAATTTGAATAGAAACGTAGAAAGTTTTATGTGTTTTTTCAATTTCTTAACTTAGAAACTTTGTTGTTTTCTATGGCAAAAAAATCTAAAAGTAGTTCCGATAAAAAATCGAATTTTATATGTATGAAAATATTGAATAAGATGCAAATAGTTTAAAATAAGTTTGAATAAAAACCTTAAAAAAATAATAAAGTGGGATAGAAATTATTTAGCTGAAGCACATTTGAAAAAGAATGAAAATTGTTCTTTGTACTTGAAAAAATAATCCAGGTCAACTGTACAAAATTCCAAATCAAATTACTGTATAAAGTACCGGCACTTTTGAGGTATCATTAGTAAAATCAATTTTACAGTAAAATCCATTTTAAATTAAATTATTATGCCATTATTTTTACTATAATATTAAATAATTAGAGAGATTTAGTGATTTTACCGTAATTATTACTGTAAATATTACAGAAAATTGGATTTTTTGTTGTGTAATATGTTTTGGTATAATTGGATTTTACGGTAAAAGCACCGGTACCCTGAGTGCCGGTTTTTTACCGTAATTTGATCCGGAAGTTCATACAGCATGAGCAAATGTTAATTTAAATTTTGATTATTCTCGTGTTAAACTTCTGCAATTTAAACATGCAGAATTGATTTGCTTTTAATCTAGCAATGTTTATTATTTATTTAAAAAGAAAGCTAAATTTTTTCATTACTGAATATTTACTCATACAAAGATTAAAAAACCTTGAAGGTTATTGTCATAAATTTTGTACAAAACTGAAATTTTCACTGCAAGTTTTTCAATTAAAAGAAAACTTCCTAAAACTGAGGCATTAACGAGCTGCATAAACGTATTTATAAATAGCTTATGTCTTTAGTTTAGTAAAGAGTATCCTTAAAAAGAAATAAAAGTTTTGAAAAAGAATTCTCTTTCTCCCAAAACAAAGTTTTCGATAAAAATAAATGTGAATATCTAACATGAATAACGTTTCACAACGAGGTTAAAATGTAGGTTGAGAATCAGACAGATGCTGGAGAACTTTGACACGCAAATATATTCTCTGCTAAATTGGAAGAATAGGTCTCAATTTGGTCTGTCTGTGTCTTAACCGTTATTTTCAAGAAATATTCCATGTGACCAATCAATGCATAGAGTAGAGATATTTGAGTAATAGACAGGGTGATGCATTTTTATGGATACGAAAAATACGTGGTTTAGAATTTTATCTCATGAGAATTTATGAGATTTTATGTTTTTGTATTTTTATATATAGGATGTAAAAAAAGTTTTAAACGGTCAATTGTCGTGAGAAATATACATCGGATTGAAAAAATGGGAATAGTAACATTCAATATTTTTTTGGAGCTATCCAATGAAATCAAACTCGATCTTTCACTTCCAAGGGGGTGGGGTGGGGTAACTTTGAAATCTTAAATATGGACCCCTATTTTTTTATTGCAGTTTCGATATCTACAGGAAAAGTAACCCTTTTTGACCTATAATTTTATGTATTTTGCTTCATCAAACTGTTGTGACCGAGGAAAAATAAATGGGGCACAAGCTGTTTAAAATAGTGAATCTTGAGACCAATTAGGAAAATAAATACTTGAAAAAAATTTCTGTTGAAGTTCTTTTTTTCTTTTCGAAAAAAATACCGAAACATTTTAGTTTTATTTATTTTTGTTTTCAATCTATGAAGGCCTCGCAGTGAACTGATCGTAAAGACACGGTTCCCAGCATATCACCGAAGTCAAGCATCACTGGCTGCGGTCAGTGTGCGGGTGGGTGACCACTTGGATCAGTCTACGTAGGAACCGAGAGTGTGCAGTATTGGTCCTCGTTAAACTGTTCTACCGTAAAGTGCTTGACTTCGCGTTCAGGTCGTTGCGCTACCGAAGCGGGGGTCCCATCCCTTTAGCAGAGGATTAAAATTGTGATGGCATGCCTTCGGAACATCCTCAGGGATATTTTCCAGACCGTCGCCAATAGCTCATTGTGCAGCTCTAGTGCAGCGTAAATGAACTGCAACTGCAAGAGCACCGAAGTCAAGCATCACTGGCTGCGGTCAATAAGCGGGTGGGTGACCACTTTAATCATCCTGCGCAAGGACCTAGAGTGTGGGGTTTCGGCCAAAGAAACTGTTCTACTGCAAAGTGTTCGACATCGTTCGAAGATCTTCGCCAAGCAAATCAGCGGAGTTATTCCCTCTGCATTGTGATGGCATATCTTCGGTTCATCCTCAGAAATGCTTCCGAGACCATAGGCAATAGCCTATTGTGCAACTCTAGTGAGACGTAAGTAAATTATTTACATACCAATCTATGAAGAAGAAGATAAAAATTATCATGTTAAATGATTTTTTATTGATTTTTTTTATTTATATTTTTTCAAAAAATACCGAATGCTTTTTAAATTTTATTTATTTTATATTCAATCTGTGGGTCTCGAATTGCTACCATTTCAAGCAGTTTATACACTTTTTGATTTTCTCGGTTACAGTATCATTTGGAAGGTAAATTCATAACTCAAATAAGGTTACTTATTTTCTGGAGAATACGAATCTGCAATAAAAAAAAAGGTTCACATTTAAGATGTCATACTTGCTTCCATTACACCCCAGGGAATAGGTGTGAAAGATTAAGTTTAGAATCTTTGGATAGCTATAAAAAATAATGAATCTGTCTAATTTCCCGTTTCGCATTTCAAAACTTTTTTTCACCCAGTATTTGTGACACTATTGATAGTCTTAAATAATAAATAAAAATTCTGCATCAAAGGGATAAAAATTTTCATAGATGTCCATTTCTGTGGATTTTAAGCAAGATTTAATTTTTAAATTTAAATTAGTGCAAAAGATTCATAAGACATTATTTTTTTAATTGTAGAAAAAATACAATTATATTTTATATGAATGATTAAAGTGAGAAAGTATTTAGGTAGAAAATTGACATGATAAATTATTTGTTTGAGGCTTCAATGAGAGATGCTATGAAGTGAAATTCCATCTAGCGAAAGCTTCTCCATAAATATTCAGCAGTAAATCAAATACGTCATAACTTCTATAGATTTATATAGTAGGATCATATTAAGTAGAATTTGATATCCGTGCAAATAATCGGTGATTAACGGGGCATTAGAGCTTTTAACTTATGATGAAATCATACTACTATATTTCATCATTAATTCCAGTATAATTTCAAGTATAGTTTCTCAACTGTCAGGATAGAATCGAGCTCTACTATTTCTCATAATATTTGACTTAATTATCAATTTAACAAGGATTTACAATAACTATACATTACAAAAAAGTGATTTTTAATGGTTATTTGCTGCAAATTAGGTTGTTTACGAATGATACTGTACTGCTATAAACGCGCAGAAAAAAAATCTGGTATAATAACTGCACTGTATAATAATGACATTTCTTTTTTAAAAAAAACGGTTTTCCGGACATTTTTGTTTCAAAAATTATAGTTCTTATTATCACACATCAAAAAAAAATGAGTGAAAATTAAATGTAACCTATTGCTGTTGTCGTCGGCCATATTAAGTTAGAGGGAATGCGATTGTTCTTGTTTTCAGGTGGCGCCATCTATGGCCAAGAATTCGACTTCTGCAACACCCGTTTATAGGGCAGACATATACATCTATTCCTTCATCCACAGATCGTAATTTTGACCTGAACCGGAAAACGATCAATATCCAATTCAGCACCTCCAGAGGTATTGATTTTTTCAAAAGAATGGGGACGTGGAGGACTTTGTAACCCGACAGATTTAACGTGCAACAGTCACCATTTCCTACAAGGGGAGTCTACGGCCAGCTGGATTCGAACTCTCGTCCTCACAAACGTGAGTTCAGCACCCTGCCAACCTGGCTTCCCGGCCAAACTGTAACCGATTAATTTTTTTTTTATGCCATGTTTAATAAAAATACGAAATTTTGCGAAATTAAGTTAGTTTTATCAAATATTATCAAACTATATTTTATTGCTAGTTTTATCAAAAACATTAGCATAACGCTTCGGTAAAAATTACTGATATTTTTGGTGTTCTCATAACTCTAGAACCACGCTAAATTTTACCATATTCTGGTAGTTTTTACCATATTTGTTTTTCATTGAGGCACCTGTTGTTATTTTAGAAAGAAGAATAAGTCCAACTTTTTTATATTGAGAATTTAAAGGGTTGGAATTTGAATGATTTAAAAATATTGGCAAATAATAATCAATTTGGGTAATTGCTTTCCATATTATAATTTGATTACAATTTAAAGTGCAATGAAGATTATCAAAATCCTAAAAAGAAATAAACGGTTTTTAGATCTAAATGAACTTATGCCACTTTCAAAAATAAAGGCTTTTTTAAAAATGGATATTTGGATCTGCATCCTGTATTTTTTTAACTTAATCTCATAAACTCCAATTTTAGTTATCCTTGAAATTAATAAGAGAAAATTTGACGCATTGGTTTTGAACATCAAATACTTCACGCATTAAAAAAACCGTTTTGCGAATTTTAAAAAGATTTCTCTTTTTAAAAATTAAAATTAATAGATTAAGAAAAGTCAAAGCAAGCTTATTTTTTAAAATTGTTCGAGAAAATTAGTACTTAAGTACATTGAATATTGGGTTCTATAAAAAATAATAAAACAAGTAATTAGATCACTTTTTTATATAATTTTGCTATGAAATAATATCATAGATTTTTATTTTCTATTGAGAAACAAAAACTCATCTTTTTTTTTCTAATTTTAAAATTAAAAAATCCAGCGCAGTTACAGTGGTTTACGGATTTTTTAAAATTTGAGATACATAGAATTTAGGGATTTTCGTTTAAGAAATTTGGTTTATAATAAAAAAATGGTATAATGCAATATACAGCCATTAAAAATAACTGAGTTAAAGGAATGAACCTTTAGATCAGTGGTCTCTCACCATCAGGCCACGGACCGGTATCGAACCGTGGACCGGACGGGGTCACCCAAGGAGCAGTTAATTATTTCCCTTTTATTTATTGTAGTGTATTTCTATAGACGAGTACTTGTCCATAGACGAGTACTTAACCGGGAGCAGGGAAACGTCACCTCGTGCCGCACCAATACCACGCTTGTAATTTTATTTTATTTCGAAGTCATGTTTAAATACAAATAGATTAAAGTCATTAAATCAAAACAATCTAAAATGTAAATAATAAACATCTCCTTCCCCGGGCAGGGATAGCCTGGTTTTTAGGAGGTTGAGCCCATGTTCAAAGAGGTCGTGAGTTTGATACCCGCTGGCCGAAGACTCTCTGTGTACAAAATGATGACTGGTGCACGCTTAATCTTTAGTGTCACAAAGTCCTCCATGTTCCCCTAGCAAATCATACCTCTGAAGGTACTGAATTGGAGATTAATCGTTCTCTGGTTCAGGTTAAAATTACGATCTGTTTGTGAATGAATGGATGTATTAATGGGTCCGCCCTATAAACGGGCTGTGACGCATGTGGGAGGCACGGATCTTGGCCATAGATGGCTCCACTGGAAAACAAGAAGAAGCACACTCCCTTTGTTTAATTGCACACGACAACAACAACAACATTGCTTTCTCCAGCGGGTCGCTATAAAAGTATCAAACGCTGAGCAGATCCGTGGCAATGAAAAGGTTAGGGAGCACTGGCTTAGATAATACTTCTAGTAAATTTTTATTTTAGATTTACACCCAATTCTTTAGAAAAAATTGCTAAAGCATCAAAAGTTTGGTGGTGTGAATATTGTATTTTTTTTTAGATGTGTTCTGTGAAAAGAATGTCTATATTGTCGATATATCGGGGTTATAAAATCTCTGCCAAAAAAATTCAAAAAAAAAATTTTTTTAAATAAAAACTGAAGACTATTAGCACATTTAACGGTGCTAACAGTTTTTAATTCCTAACAATTTGAAATAAATGTTTGTCTGTATTGAAAATACTAAAGCCCGGAGAGAGAAATATTCTGATAAAATTATCGTATTGTTTGGTAATAATATTTCTAAAAAAAAATAAACCCCATAGTTCCAGTAGAAAACACAAAAATATGCGGTATTTAAATCATTCATTTGGTAATTTTTCCGTTCGTATGGTAACCGTTTACCAAAAATTCTTCTAATGCAAATTTTACCAAAATTATTACCTAAACGCTTTAGTAAAAATTTCCGAGCTGTTTGGTGCTCTCATAGAGCTAGAAACACAATAAATTTTACCATAATCCGGTAGCTTTGACCATATTTTTTTCTCAGTGTGAAAATAATCCTTAATAGGAATACTAATGTTATACTGTAAACTCACAACATTCTTCTCATGCAAAAAAAAAAAATAAAAGCCACCTTGCATCTAATCTTTTACTACACAGTTTTTAAAAGAAATCGGTGTATGAAAAATTCAGTGTCGTAACTCTATAAACCTGAATAATGCAAATATGTTATAATAATAAATATGTTATAATAATAAATAATATAATACAACACGAAATTATAATCCCTTAAATTATAATCCTTTAAATTATAATCCCTTATATTATAATCCTTTAAATTATAGTCCTTTAAATTATAATACTTTAAATTATAATCCCTTTAATTACAATCCTTTAAATTATAATCCTTTAAATTATAATCCCTTAAATTATAATCCTTTAAATTATAATTCTTTAAATTATAACTCCATTATGAAATTGCATAACTCCATCGTCATATTGCATAAACAGAATTTAACAATATTGGCTAAAAATCTAATTTAATTATTTTCTAGAACATTTTTAATCTATTAGTAAAGTTGTTGATACCACAAAATAAATCGATTATTCCAATTCATTTACTTGAATAAGAATAAGTTTCCAGAACTAAGCTGCATTTAGAACTTTCTAAACTTATTCGTCTGCTATTAAATCGTGTATTTTTCACATTCATATACGTAAAAAATTGTCAATGAGCTTTGGAAGTAGGAAAAAAAAAGACAGAGAAAATAAGAGAAAAACAGAAATTGGTACCAGAGCTTTTACAACATATGTGTTACCATGGTTACCTATTGTGACGTAGTAAGAACGTCGCAGTCCCAGTTAAAAAAAGTGAGAAGGAAAATATATTTATGCGAAAGATAGAAGGATATTTGAAAAGCGATTGACAGATTTAAGAATACTAATATTTTTTTATTTTTTTGCGTGGGAATCATCATGTGTTAAAAACTATTTGGGGAAAAATTACTATTCAAATGTAATTTCACACTTTGAAATATATCTTTCTGACTAGTATTTTTCTCTTTATTTCAAAAGATGTATTAATGCATATAGAAATGGTTTTTCCTGTCAGGTTTTTATCTCTATTTTTTAAGGAACGATCATCTATTAAAATTGGAATTTCAGTATTTCTTTCGAGAAAGAAGATAGTGCATATAAAACAACATTTCAAATCTTTCAGAAAAGTAATATGTCTTTTCTTTGTTAAAAGCATATTATTTTGTGTTATAAATATATGGAAAGAATAGTTTATTTATGGGAGTAAAATGATATGAAATAATTTAGATAATTTATTTTCTTAAGGTTGCATCAGAAAAATCGCCGAATTAAAATTAGAAAAAAAACATGCAAATGCAAACACAAAGAAAAGAAAAACACTGAAAAAATAATCACTAGGAGACTGTTGCATTGATACAAGTACTTAATACAAGTACAAGATCGCACGTAATTAGAGTGTAGCAATTTATAATAGATGGTAACTTCAGCAAACTTATAGAGAACACACATATATATATATACATATATATATACATCAGGTAACACAGTANAAGGTGTTCAGAATTCCCCCCAATTTGTATATATATTGCCGCTTATGCAGACAAGCAAGCTCTTTTGAAAATCTGTTCGATTATTCAACTGCGTGCTTCTTTTTTTTTTAACTTTTGACCATATGATATTCATTTGCTTATTTACTTTTGAAAATTTGCACTTCCGCCTTTTTGCCTATTGTGTAGCCTCTTACTATGACGTCACGCATTCCTGAAGCCATTATTACGTGATGTGTGGTGCGCAAAAGGGGAATGATAACTGAAGAGCAAACGATTATTTTGTAAGATGTTGCCTTGTGACCGCTTATATATATATATATATGTACACTTGTCTGTTGCTTTTATTATATTTTCTTTCTCACCAGCGCGTTGAACAGCTTACCTAATACGACAATCAATATTCACCTGCATGGCCTTTTATTTTTGAACCCAGCCCAGAAGTCAAGGGAGCACCAGAATCAAGCATTGGGAAAAGCTAGCTTTCAGGGGTGACTTCTTGATGGAACTGATACGCATGGAAATTAAAACCACTAAAACCTTCCACAGGTAGCCTCACATCAACAGTATTTTAACTCATGTTTTAACCCATCATCCGTCAACTACTGAGGTTATTTTATCTCAGTACTGTGATCAGTGCAAGCTGGGATCAGAAAATAGCCACTGCTGGTATGTGAACCTGAGTCACCTCATTCGGAGGCAAAAACTCTATCTCCTGAGCCACAGGCTCATGATGACAACTTATAAATTTTTAAATTTTTAGCTTACAGACTCGTAAAGGCTTTATGACTTATAAGTATGTGTTTGTATACAAGGGTAATTTATCGAATCATAAGCTGGAATGTTATATCCCATTTTTCCTACCACGCCCTACGTATCAGAGAAATGGGGACACTTAGTAGTAACTCAAGTGAGTTTTAAAAGTCCTGGCTCGAACTATATTATTTAATTGCGTTAGAATTGTAGCTTGGAAAGAGAAACCAATGGCAGGCCAACCAATTTGAAACCAAGGGTACGAAAGTATCGAAGATCTGTTAAAAAAATCTCATGCAACCGGGGAAAAAATTGTTCCCCCATGTAATTATTTCAATTACATGTAATTTTCCTAGGGTCTGACCTGTAATTGAAGTTTTAGTTCAAATTTCTTGAGTCTGAAAGGACCTCTGATTATTTTTATTTTCAATTTTATATTATATTGTATTTTTTCTTATGATTCCACTACTAGTTGATGTTTTAATTTACTTTTTTTCCAGTTTTAAAAAATATTTAGTACATCGTTTTAAATCATTCATGCCTGCAATAAATTTTATTACTTGCGCGAAACTTGTCAGGAAAATAAACAAAAAATTATTATTTTACAAAAATAGAAAAACGGAAAAATTTTTTTTTCGGTTTTGAAATCATGTTAGTTGTAAATGGTTAAAAAATCACACAATTTTATATTTATAATTTGTTAACTATAGTGTTAAGCGGTTTCAAAACCATTAAAATAATTAAAAAATTCTCTGCAGTAATTTGTATGGTTAATTGAATGGATAGAACTGTTGCCGGTTGTTTTACAGTAACTCTAGAATGAAAATTCTAACAATGTAGTACTTAGTTGGATAAAAATAATGTAGATATTTTGGGCTTCTGTAAACAAAAGAAATGTTTTGTTCGTGAAAATAAAGCTACGGGCTAAGTTACGGGAATTCTCTTTAGGCCAAAGAATTATTTTAGTTTAAAGAACCTTTCAAAAGATTTGTAGAAAAATGTGAAGCATTACAGTAATACAGGAGCAACACATTTTTGATTCGTTACAGCTGTTAAATTATAACAGTCAGCTTTCCAACATTTCAAATATTTCTCTTTAGTGGGGGAGGGGATAAATTTTATTTTGAAACATTGATGAATTTCTTTTGAAAAAGTGCGTATTATGTCGAAATAAGTATGTTCCACGTATGTTGCAGTTACGTCTTCTACACATTTTCTAACATTTCTTAAAGATATTGCCATAGATCTTTACAGAATTAAAATCCCTAGTACAAGAGTATGAGGATGATTATTTTATTATTACTAATTTTCTTTTGGGGTGGGTTTCAAACAGCGCTCCAAAAGCTTCACATTAATAAGAATCTTACGTCAAATAATAACCTTATACTTTATTATTGCATGCAGAAGCAGCTTACATATTCTATTTTAAGAACCACCGGAGGTTCGAATGGTAAGATCTCTATTTTTCTGCATTCGAAAAGCAATATAACGAAACCATCCCGAAGAGTAGTAAATATTGGAACGAACTTTCTTGGTACTTTCATTACATGCGTTACTATATTTACATAAGTACGAACACGTCTCGTAGTTTTGACAAGCCCTCATTTATACAAAACAATTAAGCAAACGGTAGCAGCTATGAACAAAAGCTTAGTTTATCACTACTTTGCAATTTTGACATACTAGCTAAGTCTCCATCAAGTTCAGTAATAAAAATAGATAAGAACATCGGAGTAAAAGATCTTGCGGGTAATCTCAGTTTAATAAGAACTCGCTCGTTTATGTATGACTGAAATATATAAATTAAATAATATAAGTTTAAACTTTTTTCCAGGAATATAAAATGAGTGTGATTTTTTCTAAATTCTGATTCCCGAAATAGCATTCCCCCAAAATTTTATTTTTTAACTCTTTTGAAGGCCGTGGTAAGTATACTTACCACCACGTTTAACCACTTTTAATTTAGGTTTCCATCTTTCAATAACTTCAGCTTTCTTGAAATGAGTTTGAATAAAATTGGTAACCATTTGTCACTTTTAAAAAACGTATAAAAGTTATAAAATACATAGTTCCTTTTGAAGTTTGTAGCATTTAAGGAACTTATTTTATAAATAAAAAAAAAAGATATTTTTAAAAAAATAATTCGTTGCAGACTCAAGTAGTAAATTTCAATTTGTGCATTAGAATCCGTTACTATTCCGTATTCTCGACATTTATTTCCCTAATTAATGGTTGTCATGCTGAAATATGTATTACTTATTTCAAACATTTGAAAACAAAATTATTTTCTTATTTAATCCTTTTTCAATAAATCAAAATTATTAATATAATCTGTAATACTTTTAAACCACAACCTTGAATTGAATGCAGAATAAAATCTATTTTTAGAGATTCCCTCTCCATCTGCGTAATACATTAGCATAGAATTCGAAAACGGCTGTATGGTTGCTAATGTTTTGTTTTCATTAAAATTCGCTATTATTTCTCACACTTTTTTTTCCGCCAACATAATTGAATGCGTAAGGCTAAGAAGGGAGCCTTGGCATTAATTTTAATCAATAAATAGCAAATGCATGGAATCCTTAACTTTCCGTGGAGAAAGTTAAAGAGTGGTTCCGTGGAGAAAGTTAAAAGTATCCTTTTTTTACCACCAACATATTTGAATACGTAAGGCTAATAAGGGAGACTTGGCCTTCAATTTAATCAATAAATAGCAAATACATGGAATCCTTAACCTTCCGTGGAGAAAATTAAGAAGTGGTTCCGTGGAGAAAGTTATAAGTATCCTTTTTTTACCGCCAACATATTTGAATGCGTAAGGCTAAGAAGGGAGACTTGGCCTTCAATTTAATCAATAAATAGCAAATACATGGAATCCTTAACTTTCTGTGGAGAAAGTTAATCATGATTGTTAATCATGATGGATCACATGATTTTTAAAATGAAAATAAAAAAAATATTGTACTCTACACAACAAAAATAATGGAAATATTACACTTTACACACTTAAAAATATTATACTTCACATAATTTATAATCATACTTTGTATAACACTTCCTTGTAAAAAACTTTCATGTAAATAATAATAATTATATTAATAATTCCTCGTAATGTACACAGTTAATACTTGTAAAAAATATAAATCGTTGTAGATTCAACAAGAGAATTCTAATTTAAGCATTAGAATCTATTTTCTGAAACTTTTAATACCCTAGTTTGTGCATAGATCGCATGATTTTTAAAATTAAAATTAAAAAATATTAGTCTTTTATTAAAATAATTTTTTTTAAAAAGTAAAAAATTGAGGAACAGTTTATTCACCAAGAAGTATTTTTATAATAAATAATTCCTACAAATTTTTTTCCATTTTTATTCTTTTTAAAATTTTAAAATGTCTGTAGAAAAAATATTTTATTTTAAAGCATTGACTACAGAAATTTCTGCGCTGTTATTGAAAGAGAAAACTTTTAATTTTTATTCTTTTTAAAATATTAAAATGTCTGTAGACAAAATAATTAAATTTAAAAAAATTGACAACGGAAATTTTTGCGCTGTTATTGAGAAAAAAAACTTGTAATTTTTATTATTTTTAAAACTTTAAATATCTATTGAAAAAAATAACTAATTTTAGAGCATATTCTGCAGAAATTTTTGCGCTGTATTGAGAGATAAAAAAATTTTCATTTACTGAATTACTTAAAAAGAGAAACATTTCTGATAACCGACGCGTCTGAAAAATTATTTTTCATGACTTTCAATTCTTCGTTCAGTTTTTTTTTAAATCACCATCACTTCCATAGGGAAAAGAATTGATTTTTAGGTAAGTTCGAACCGTTTGGGTCGTTCGTTTTTAGACACTACTTAATAAAATAAAAAAACCTTCTATCAAAAATACATTGAAATGACAATTTATCTATCAGTATCATCCATCAGTGCCCATCCAAAATATTAAGGAAAATTTTGATGACTTTTTTATAAAATATCCACGCTTTAGCTTCTTACACAAATCCCAATTCTAACAATCATTTATATCCATAATTCTATCCTATAAAAATATGTTAATAGAAAAAGTCCCCTCAGGATTACAAATTGAAAAGATTGTTCACGAAGTGTTACGTAAATGTAAGGGAAGTGCTACGCAATTTTTTTTTCTTTTTGGGAAAATTTTAATAGATTTTTTTTTAAATTACCTATGACAAGTAACAAAATTATAACAATACAAAAATCGAAAGAAGTTTTTATCAATTTCCTAACAATGTTTTTTTTTAAAAAAAAACATTAGTGGATTGCTTGAATACAACCGAGTGATTAGCTTTTTTATAAATCATAGTTTTATCAAGATCTATTAGTATACCAGATTTCAATTTATAAATCAAATTAAAAAAAAATTTTTAATTCACTACCTAGTATGTAAATTATCTGTAGAACACGAATTGAAAGAAGCTTTTATCCATTTCCAGTTATTAATAGATTTACAATATACAGCCAAATACAGCCAAGTTGTTAGCTTTTACACAAATTAACATTTCTGTCAAGTAGTTTCAAGAAGTTCTATAAAATAAGTTTTGTTAATTACAGTAAAATCACTGAATTACTGTAATTAAATAAATAGTAATGTAAAATTTATGGTATAACATTACTATACCGTAATGATACCGTACTATACCGTGATACATTACTATACCGGTATTAATAGATTTACAATAGATTATTAAGGTATAATTAAATAAATATTACTGTAAAATTTACGGTATAACATTTTGCTGTAAAGTAAATTTTACGGTAATTTTACGGTAAAGTAAATTTTACGGATGATGCACCCAAAGTAGTTCCTTAACCGTAATTTTATCGGGAACTTTTTACAGTGCAGTTCGAAATCAGTACACACCAATTGGATTTTTAAAAATACACTACTGGACAAAAAAATAGCTCACCAAGAAGAAGTCATCGAAATGAAACGAAATTTTACATACGTAATCACTACTTTGATATAAGTAAATGATTAGAAAATCAAAAATTAACGTTTTTCTTTGATTTTCTAATCATTTACTTATATAAAAGTAGTCATTACGTAAGTAAAATTTCGTTTCATTCTGATGACTCCTTCTTGGTGCGCTAATTTTTTTGTCCAAGAGTGTATTACTGGATTTTCAAAAACAAATCATTTGCCTTTATTTAAACGACAGTAATTTAAATCTCCGATAGAAATTTAAAAATCAAATAACATAAGTTTTGCTAGCCACAACCTAATAAGGAAATTTTCCATAGAATATAAATTAAGAGAAATGTTTGTCCATTTCGGGATCAATATCCTACCATCAGAATCTTAAACATTTAATGGATTTTTTTAAATGCATCCAATTTATTAGCTTTTAAACAAATCGCATTTCTAACAGCATCCATTTATATCTCTGATTTCAATTTATAAATCAAATAATATAAGTTTTGTCACTCCCGACTAAATAAGAAAGTCATCTATGGAATATAAATTGAAAGGAGTGTTTATCCATTTCACTATCAGTTCTATTCCAATAGCCTTTATTCTTAATGAAACAGATTCGTTCTCTTTAACTTCAATCAACTGTGGATCTCTCTTCTAAATTAGTTTGATCACAATAATACAGAAACTAAGAGGGTGTTCGTAAAGTCGCAGACGATCTATTTAGGTCCATTATGTTTCCAGCTTCGTCGAATGTAATTTGATTGGTAGGGTTTTCCATGAAATTCGAACCAACTATTTACGAGTGCTTATTTCAAAACTAGTCCTTATTCCTTTCATGTAATGTTTGTTTAAATAGCTTTGTCTTGAAGTTAAAGAGCGTCTTCAAATAAATTTATTAAAGTGATTCTTTCTTTTTCTACAAGAAAAACAAGTGTATTTTTTATTTTATTTTTACACTCAGGGTGTTCTGTAATTACTGCACTTAATACATATTTTTAGAATGTTTATTAAAAAATTGGGTAAGAAAGTATACACATTGGTGTTAACTAATGTATAAACTAGGAAAAAAAAGGATGTTGAAGCCAGTCAAAACACTGGCGAAGACGCCAGCGTGAAAAAAATCCTTAATTAGTTTAATTATCTAATAAAGTTTGGAGGAGCCTGTAATGATTGCCTTTGAGCACATATAAGTTTGTTCAAGTTGTCAAAAAGGTTTTAATTATATCTTTCTATAAAATGCTTGTTGGATTTATATAGCTTTTTGCTTATTTTTCTTTTACCTGCTAATCCAAGACCCCTATGTGCTTGCTATTTTTACTTAATTTTTATCAAGGACAACAACAAAAAATTTATATAGTAAAGATGGTAATTACTGAACACCCTGCCTATTGTAAATACGAATACTTTACAACTTAACTGTTTGCTTCGTATCCTTCAATCCTTCCATTCTCTACAGTAATTCTCAGATTTCATAGGCTTTTTTTTCCAATTTTTTATTCGCCGAAACATTAAGGCGTGATCCCTAATATACATAATTTTTTAACATTATATTTTACAGCATATATAAAAACCATATATTCAGTGAAGTGATTACAGAATGGCCTGTATTTTATTAATATGCGTACCTTGACCCATGGAAGATGAGAAAATAAGGCCCTTACGTCCTAATGAGGTGACCCAGGTGAGAATCCCGGCATTGGCATCGACCATAGTGCTGACAAAAAATATTCTCAACGGTAGAAAAATCATGGGTTAGAATCCCGTCTTCCGCAGGCTAACCGAGGAAAGTTTTTGTGATTTCCGTCTCCATGCAAAGCAAATGTGGGTTAGTTCCATCAAAAAGTTCCTCACAAAGGCTACTTTACTAAAATGTTTGATCCAAGAATTCTCTTGTCTTCTGGATAGGATTCAAAATAATAATTCTCCGTATTTTAACATTGAAGTCGTAAAGTCCCAAATATGTCTTCCGTTCAGTGTCGGTTACAAAATAAAATAAAATAAAATATTTTGCGTCTAAATTAAGGCAAAAAGTCGCAATTTGAATAGGTAACGCTTTTTTGACCCTGATTATTTTATTACAATTTGAATAGGTAACGCCTTTTTTACCCTGATTATTTTATTATATCAACTACGAAACTTAACGGTAACAAGAATATATCTGAATAAAAAACTTTAATTCTGCTGTGTGGTTGCTAATGATACCAGAGTTTAAATCATATTTTATGCTTTTTATGCGCTTTCTTGTATGATCTTGATATTAAAAAAAATCAAATGAAGAATTTGTACAGTCATTGCCCATCTCCATCACATTGTTTTAATTACAATATTACCGAAAAAATTAATTACAATATTACAGCTAAAAGGAAGCATTGTCGATATCTTTTAAATTAGTTTAATCACAGTACAGAAATGCATGATTTCTGGCAAAGCTGTCAGCGATCTCTTTTAATTACTTTGATCACAATATTACAAAAACTTGAAGGTTGTAGGTGAAGTCGCCTACAACCTTTAACCCCTTCCTTCCCGCTTTCGTGAAAATGACGGGGTGAGGTTTCGCCCTTTATTTCTCGCTCCCGTGAAATTCCATCAGTAAACCGCCAATAAGAATAAAACCAATTCATTTCTTTTGCCTGGAAAGCATTTTATTTCTCCTTTTACACACCAGATGGCAGTACCAGGATATTTTTAAGGTAATTGTAGATCGTTAGTTTATTTGAAACTAGATGTCAGCACTAATCAAATACGTATATTTGGCAAAATAGGCACTTTTATGACCGTTTTCTTGAAAATTAGCCGATCGTTAAGGGATTAAGTAAGTTTTTCGAAGAAAAAATGTTTTATAAGTTATTTAGGAGTATTTTTTAAAAAAAAAAGCACAAACGCTAGCCAAGGCAAATAGAAATAAGAATAAGTTCAAGTTGATGGTTAGAAACATTTGATACGACGACATCTGGAGCATATTTTTCAACAAAAAATGCTAAGGTTTTGCATCTCGAAAACCCAACTGCATCTATTTAAACAGAGCTTTAATTTATTATATTCATTAAAAATAAATCATTTATTTCAGTGAATTTGTTTGACCTCTAATATTTGAATTGTTTATAAATCTATGCACAATTAATCATTTGTGTATTGAAAAAAAATATCCAATTATAAAAGATTTATTTTTTGAGTGAATTATTTTGTACTCATTAAATCCCAATTCTACAAAACAAGTTGTTGGTAATCGTAAGTAATTTGTTACTAATTTATCGGTTATTTTTATTTTTAGCCGAAACAATAGACAGGTATACAAAGGCAGATATCACCATAAATACACTTTATAATAAATTCTAAACGACAGTAAAAATTTTGACAATTAATATTTTTTCATGATATTTTTAAGAGAATTTAAAACTTCTATTTCAGCACTAGAAGGAAAGAATTGCCATAAATAACAATGTGAAAAAAGTAATTTTCCTTATTTTATAGTCGTCAGATGACACTGATTTATGAGACAACATTACTGGAGTTGATAATTAAGAGTTTTTGTTACGCTTAAGGTTGCCTATTTATGGCTCAATTTTAGTGAATGATTAAAATTTATTTATTAGGACCTTATACACTTATAAAATTAATATTTTTGATGTCAAGAAACTATTGTTAGATGAGATTAAACAGTAAAATAGTTCAAAACTTCATTTCTTAATTTATAGTATTATTTATATCACACACACATATATATATATATATATGTACGTACATTCCAGAATTTAAATAGGATTTTATCTCTTTAATATTAGATGAAACTAAACTTCATCCATAAAAAGACTGTTTGTTCAAAGCATTTTCATGCAAAACAGTAAATAACAATGAAAATATAGTTTAAGTTTTTAAAATTGATAAAAAGTAATCTAAACTATTCGTTTCAAATGCTTCTTGTGGTAATAAACAAAAAAAAATGAATCGTATAAATTGTGAGGTACGTAATCACTTTTATTGTTCTTAAAAATAAATTATTGATTTTTTAACGAAAACCTAAAATCCCTTTTAAGAATTCTGTATAACATAAATGACATCCTAAAGTTTGTTACGGTAATTATAAAAAGAAAGTTTTAAAAGTAAATGAACTCTTTTTATGCTCAAAACTTCTAAAAAAACACTGAAAACTTTGAAGTAAATTGCACTGTTTTACGGCGGAAACCTGATTTCAGAAAACTTTAACAAGATAATAAATAAAAACAAAGTAAGACGTTGAAAGTTTTAAAAATAATGACAGGAAAATTAAGACTCCCTCAAAAAGAAATCTTTCGAAATGATTTGCTCAAAACTTTATTTTAAATTTATTCAACTGAAAAAAAGTCTCCCAGTTAGGAATCTTTAGAAAATAAATAGAATTAAATACTTGAAATAAAAATTACTGATTGCATTTAATATTTTTCGAAGACCATCAGCATTTTGTTTGCTTATGCAAGATAATTCTGGGACAAAAAAATATCCAATTTATTTAAAAGTTGGGCAATAAAAATAACTGAATTAAGTGTAAAGAAAGCTTGAAAATGTATGATTTGTTGAAATATTATCTTTATCTATTTACATTGTTAAAAATTATTAAAAAGGCTATTATTCTAGCTTAGAGGTAATTAACTTTTTATTTGAATGCAGACGAATTTATTGAAAAGAGATAACAGAAAAATACCGTAAGAATTCTGACTAAGTAATTTAGAATTTAATTCTATGACTTTAGTAATTAAAATTTTTTAAGAAATAAATCGGTAGTTAGATGAATGAAACCGGTAGATGGATCTTTTGACTAAACTACTTCTTCTGTTTCTCAAAAACTACATGAAACTAGTTGTATTCAGTCGCTACGATATTTAGTGGTAAATGATAGGCAAAATTAAAAATGGTAAGAACTCTGACTATGCAAGTTAAAATTTAATACTTTGACTTTATTAATTTTAATGATTTTAAAAAACATTTCACGAATAGGTAGTAATCAGGTAGAGGAACGAAACCGGAAGATGGCTCATTTGAGTAAACTACTACTTCTGTTTCTCAAAAACTACTTGAAACTAGTTGTAATAATCAGGTAGATGAATGAAACCGGGAGATGGCTCTTTTGACTAAACTACAACTTCTGTTTCTCAAAAACTCATTGAAACTAGTTGTAGACAGTCACTACAATATTTAGAGGTAAATAAAAGGCAAAATTAAAAACCGTAAGAATTTTGACTAAGTAATTTAGAATTCAATTCTATGACTATATTGATTATAATTTTTTAAAGAAATGTTTGATAAATAGGTAGTAATCAGGTAGGTGAATAAAACTGGGAGATTGCTTTTTTGAGTAAACTACTGCTTCTGTTTCTCAAAAACTACTTGAAACTAGTTGTAATAATCAGGTAGATGAATGAAACCGGGAGATGGCTCTTTTGACTAAACTACAACTTCTGTTTCTCAAACACTCATTGAAACTATTTGTAGACAGGCACTACGATATTTAGAGGTAAATAAAAGGCAAAATTGAAAACCGTAAGAATTCTGACTAAGTAATTTAGAATTTAATTCTATGACTATATTGATTATAATTTTTTTAAGAAATGTTTGATAAATAGGTAGTAATCAGGTAGGTGAATAAAACTGGGAGATGGCTTTTTTGAGTAAACTACTGCTTCTGTTTCTCAAAAACTACTTGAAACTAGTTGTAATAATCAGGTAAATGAATGAAACCGGGAGATGGCTCTTTTGACTAAACTACAACTTCTGTTTCTCAAAAACTACATGAAACTAGTTGTATTCAGTCGCTACGATATTTAGTGGTAAATAAAAGGCAAAATTAAAAATAGTAAGAACTCTGACTATGCAAGTTAAAATTTAATACTTTGACTATATTAATTTTAATGATTTTAAAAAACATTTCACGAATAGGTAGTAATCAGGTAGAGGAACGAAACCGGAAGATGTCTCATTTGAGTAAACTACTACTTCTGTTTCTCAAAAACTAATTGAAACTAGTTGTAATAATCAGGTAGATGAATAAAACATCGAGATGGCTCTTTTGACTAAACTACTTCTGTTTCTCAAAAACTCATTGAAACTATTTGTAGACAGGCACTACGATATTTAGAGGTAAATAAAAGGCAAAAGTGAAAACCGTAAGAATTCTGACTAAGTAATTTAGAATTCAATTCTATGACTATATTGATTATAATTTTTTTAAGAAATGTTTGATAAATAGGTAGTAATCAGGTAGGTGAATTAAACTGGGAGATGGCTTTTTTGAGTAAACTACTGCTTCTGTTTCTCAAAAACTACAAATTTTTACTTAGAATTCAATTCTATGACTATATTGATTATAATTTTTTAAAGAAATGTTTGATAAATAGGTAGTAATCAGGTAGGTGAATAAAACTGGGAGATGGCTTTTTTGAGTAAACTACTGCTTCTGTTTCTCAAAAACTACTTGAAACTAGTTGTAATAATCAGGTAGATGAATGAAACCGGGAGATGGCTCTTTTGACTGAACTACAACTTCTGTTTCTCAAAAATTACATGAAACTAGTTGTATTCAGTCGCTACGATATTTAATGGTAAATAAAAGGCAAAATTAAAAATAGTAAGAACTCTGACTATGCAAGTTAAAATTAAATACTTTGACTATATTAATTTTAATGATTTTTAAAAATATTTCACGAATAGGTAGTAATCAGGTAGAGGAACGAAACCGGAAGATGGCTCATTTGAGTAAACTACTACTTCTGTTTCTCAAAAACTACTTGAAACTAGTTGTAATAATCAGGTAGATGAATGAAACCGGGAGATGGCTCTTTTGACTAAACTACAACTTCTGTTTCTCAAAAACTCATTGAAACTAGTTGTAGACAGTCACTACGATATTTAGAGGTAAATAAAAGGCAAAATTAAAAACCGTAAGAATTCTGACTAAGTAATTTAGAATTCAATTCTATGACTATATTGATTATAATTTTTTTAAGAAATGTTTGATAAATAGGTAGTAATCAGGTAAGTGAACGAAACCGGGATCGAGATAGCTCTTTTGACTAAAGTACTACTTCCGTTTTGCAAAAACTACACGAAACTAGTTGTAGACAGTCACTACGGTATTCACCGGTAGTCATATTTAACGGTAAATAAAAGGCATAATTACACTTTTTTGTCAATGCTAGTGTTTTTAAAATTTTATTAGAGAAATTTAAATTTCTTCTTTACTGATTTTAGATTTTACTCAGAAGTTTTTTATTGCTTGAGGATTTTATTTTAGTTATGTTCAAATCTTGATAACACTCTTTTTACTATTATATTAAATTATTAAAACAGGTTTCGTATTACATTTAAAATATTCTAAGTCCTTTTTTAGGTTTAAAGAACGTTGTTGCATAAAACCGGGTCCTTAACAATTGAGCTAAATAGGCTATAAGCTAGAGACTATGTCAAGCAAAACTCCCAAAAAGGCTTAATAGAGTGCTTCAATCGTAAAATATGGCACACGAAGCCAGTAGCAATACAGAGAAATATATTCATAATTATTTGTGGTTTCTGTTTTTAAATCTAATCAATTTACTTAATTTTCTGAAAGTTAAAAATTCATTAAAATCAAAATTGCATATGCTTTTTTATACATTTATGGCAACAAAATGTTGTTACTTTTTTAGTGTAGAATAATAAAGCTAGAGAAATACCCATGGAATTTTATTTTTTTCCATCCTATTTGTATTTGTCTGACCACATGTAGATTTAATACAAAACTGACTTAAACAAACTGACTTAATGCAAAATGCTGTTACTTTTTTAATGTAGAATAATAAAACTCGAGAAGTATCTTTGGAATCTTATTTTTTCCATCATATTTGTATTTTTCTGATCACATGTAGATTTAATTCAAAACTGACTTAATACAAAATGCTGTTACTTTTCTTATATAGAATAATAAAACTCGAGAAGTATCTTTGGAATTTTATATTTTGCATCCTATTTGTATTTTTCGGACCACATGTAGTAGGAACTAACTTATACAAAATGCTGTTACCTTTTTAATGTAGGATAATAAAACTCGAGAAGTATCTTTAGAATTTTAATTTTTCCATCCTATTTCTATTTTTCTGACCGCATGTAGATTTAATACAAAACTGACTTAATACAAAATGCTGTTACTTTTTTAATATAGAATAATAAAACTAGAGAAGTATCTTCGGAATTTTATTTTTTCCATCCTATTTGTATTTTTCTGACCACATGTACTAGGATCTGACCTATACAAAATGCTGTTACTTTTTCAATGCAGAATAATAAAATTTGAGAAGTATCTTTAGAATTTTATTTTTTCCATCCTATTTGTATTTTTCTGATCACATGTAGATTTAAAACAAAACTAACTTAACACAAACTGACTTAATACAAAATGCTGTTTCTTTTTTAATATAGTATAATAAAACTCGAGAAGTATCTTTGGAGTTTTATATTTTGCATCCTATATGTATTTTTCGGACCACATGTAGTAGGAACTGACTTATACAAAATGTTGTTACTTTTTTAATGCAGAATAGTAAAACTCGAGAAGTATCTTTAAAATTTTAATTTTTCCATCCTATTTCTATTTTTCTGACCGCATGTAGATTTAATACAAAACTGAATTAATACAAACTGACTTAATACGAAATGCTGTTACTTTTTTAATATAGAATAATAAAACTCGAGAAGTATCTTTGGAATTTTATATTTTCCATCCTATTTGTATTTTTTTAACCACATGTAGTAGGAACTGACCTATACAAAATGCTGTTACTTTTCAATGCAGAATAATAAAACTCGAGAAGCATCTTTGACATTTAATTTTTTCCGTCCTATTTGTATTTTTCTGACCACATGTAGTATGAACTGACTTAATATAAATTCATCAATACACCAAATAACAACCAAGAAAAGTCTACAGAGTTATATAAAAACGTTTAAAGTGCTTTGAAGCTACTCTAAACAGAAAACACATTGTTAGAAAATTTATTCTGTTTCTGTCGATGGCACTATGTAGTTTTCTTCTTTAGACGTAAATATCAGCAGCTTTGATTTCAAAATATAAAAGATTGGTACTCTAGGGAAATAAAAAATTCTGAGAAAATATACCGTTGGAAAACATAGGATTAAGAATAAAACACTGGTCAGAGAAGAATTCTAAGTAAAACAATTTCCGTAGAATTCAGAAAATAAAATTTATTTAAAAGAAAATATATTATATTTCCCTCTCCTTTCTGTAGATATTATACTTTAGAATAAAGATATTCGAAAATATATAATAAAATCTGATAGAATTGCATACAAACCATAAAATGTGCTCACAATTGTAGATAGCAATTTTTTTATTTCAGAAAATGGTTTAAGGCAAGTTTTCACGATCAGTTTTATACAATCTTTCTATCAGCTTCAGATTCACATTCTGAGACACTGTTAGAAATTTTTCACGAGGAAAATTTAAATAACAATTTATTTAATTGTCATTTTGCCATGTTCAAAAAAGAAAAATAACCGTAAAAAGATGGTATTCAAACTATTATAATATGAGAAAAGTTGTTTATTGACTGCTTTTACCTAATTCGGTTAAACGACCAGAATTTTATCCGCTCCAACTAGATCCAAAGCCAAATAGATCCATAATCGGATGCCTAACGCAACAACGGATGTTTAATAATCTTGTAGTTATAAGCGTGTGGTGAATATTTGCAATGCAGTTTAATTCCTTGCAGCTCGTTCTATACTTAAACAGAGACTGCTGAGCGGCCAATCTTGAGGAAGTTCGAATCCCAGAGTTGACACTGCAATATTTCTTCCATTCCTTCAACATACATGGTGTTTCCTGTNTAAATTGCCTCAACAGCTGCTGGATAATGTTGTGCAAAGTATGATACAACGTGTAGAATGTTGCATCACACTCCACGGTGGACATATCCCGTACTGATATCTTTCCTCAAGTTGCCTGCTGACATTTAGACGCATTGTTCCATTTTTCCGTACGCAGTATCAAATGAACATTTTTTTTTCTTTCAGATGTTTCATAGCTTTTGTACTTTCCAGAACAATTAATATTCTTTATTCTAATGTCTGAACAGTGTGGCAACTATGTTTTATCCTACTAGGCCTCATGCCTCGCTTAATGTTATGCTACATTGCAATTTGTGATCCGTCCTTAGCAATTGTCCAGCAGTGTAGTTATAAGCGTGTGGTGAATATTTGCAATGCAGTTTAATTCCTTGCAGCTCGTTCTATACTTAAACAGAGACTGCTGAGCGGCCAATCATGAGGAAGTTCGAATCCCAGATTTGACACTGCAATATTTCCTCCATTCTTTCAACATACATGGTGTTTCCAGTTTCCTGCTTGAATATGGACTATTGTAATACGAAACTCTCATTTACGCATAGATGGCAGAACCACAGAGCTGCTAATCACACAAAATGCTTAGTATTCCAAATTAATCACGATAGATGGCACCATTAGTCAAACTAATTAAGCCTAATTCCACGATTTACTTGGCGAAAAATATCTCGTTTTTTTTCGTAAAAGTTTAGGGTAAAAATGGATTTTACAGTTAAAAGTATCTGCACTCGGTGTTTCTACACATTTTCTTCTGGAATTGTTTACAGTGTTGGAGCCATTACAGAGGGTTGCAAATAATTCTCAATATGTACGAACAGCAATGAAACATACTTCTGCATATTTTTATAACTGCTGCATTTAACATTTATTAAGCATTTACGGCCAATACAACTACAGGAGAAATTTTTAGTCAGATTTCGGAAGACACGCACTTCACCAACGATGCATGAAATAGTGCATCCTGTGAAACATATTCGATGTATCTGGAACACATCCTGTCACCGAATTAGACTCTTTAATTAGTAATCAAATCATTAATAAATGACAGTGAGTCTTTCCCAGATAGTCTATTTTTATTAAGATCAATTTCATTAGACTTTTATTAGCATTTATTAAGCATTTACGGCCAATACAACTACAGGAGAAATTTTTAGTCAGATGTCGGAAGACACGCACTTCACCAACGATGTATGAAACAGTGCATCCTGTGAACATACTCGATGTATCTGGAACACATCCTGTCGCCGAATCAGATTCCTTAATGAGTAATCAAATCAGTAATGAGTAACGGTGAGTCTTTCCAAGATAGTTTATTTTTCTTCTTACATAATTAAAATTGATCATTCAGATCATGTCATTTAAAAAATTGGAAGTTCCTTCAAAGTATTAAATTTAAGCAAGAAGAAAATAGTCTACAACCATAGCTACGCTCTTAAAAAAAAGACTTTGAACACTGTATTATAAGAAATTTAGTTGCAGTTATGCAAAGCGGTCACTGAAAATTTCGACAAGAGAATGAATATGTATTTTTATAAAACTTTGGATGTCATTTAACCGATATGCCATCGTCTTTAAGTAGGACGTTGAGCATCGTGACAATTAAGTTCTTCCACATTTATGCAAAGCGGTCACTGAAAATTTCGTCAAGAGAATAAATATGCATTCTAATAAAACTTTGGATGCCATTTAACCGATATGCTTTCGCCTTTAAGGAGGACGTTGAGCATTGTGACAATTAAGTTCTTCCACATTTATGCAAAGCGGTCACTGAAAATTTCGACAAGAGAATGAATATGTATTCTAATAAAACTTTGGATGTCATTTAACCGATATGCTTTCGCCTTTAAGGAGGACGTTGAGCATTGTGACAATTAAGTTCTGCCACATTTATGCAAAGCGGTCACTGTAAATTTCGACAAGAGAATGAATATGTATTCTAATAAAACTTTGGATGTCATTTAACTGATATGCTTTTGAGTTTAAGGAGAACGTTGAGCATTGTGACAATTAAGTTCTACCACATTTATGCAAAGCGGTCACTGAAAATTTCGACAAAAGAATGATTATGTGTTCAAATAAAATTTTGGAAGTCATTTAACTGATTTGGTGTTCCATTAACAACATATATTCTTCATAAATAAATACTTTAAAAAAAAAATTTGAATTCAAAATCCCCTTTTTCTACCAAAATAATTTAAACATGACTTTGAATATTCAGATTTCGATGACTTTCTGTAAGTAAATTACAAAGCAGTGATATTTACATATGTAAGAGAAAAATCCATGGATTGTAAATAAAATCTTTTATTTTCCTTAAACGCAAACATACCATTTACTTTTAATTATAAATTATTTCAAAACTCTATACAAAGCCTTTGCTGAGATGTAAATAACCTAAGAGCAAATATTAATGTTTTGTATAAATTCAGGGTAATACGAAAGTCTTGCGAGAATTTCACCTTTAATTATCCGTACCATAATAAATAATTTTTTTTTCATAATACTTTCCCAGCCTCGAATTTAGTGAAAATGTAAAATAAACTCTTATTTCAGGATTTATTACCAACCTATTACAAATTCATACTCTATATTCTACGGCGTAAAAATAATTCCTTTTATTTTTAAAAATAATATAGATTCCATATCGCCTCTAAGAATTTGAACCTAAGAATATTTTAATTTTTTTCGTTAAATGTTAATTAAAATCTCATACGTGTATGTATAAATTTTAAAATATAAATGTATCGCTATTCATAAGAATACAGCAAAAATTGAATAAATCTCTTAAGTATTTTTTTAATGAAAGTGAGAAAAATATACTTTCCAGGAATAGTTTATGCTATTTTGTCTGCTATGTGCTATATTATGCGGAATAAATCTGTATTTACATTAAAAACAAAAAATCTTTCTGACGCTAAAGTATCACCATTAGCATCACTGTATTTTCTGTAGATCATTTTTAATGGATAAGGGAATTGCTTTTGTAAAACAATATTCTGAATTAAAACCCAGTGAAAATTGGATTTATTAAAGAATATACTTAGAATCTTTTGATTTAAAGATTTGTAAAACAATCGTTTTACAAAATATAAGTTATTTTATGAGTTTAATTTTCATAATTTTTACTAAAAAGTTAAAATAATTTTAAAATTGTTTCGTCGATGCTCATTTCACTGGAAATAGGTCTCAATCTGGTAAAATTTTTGGGAAAAACCTAGATGACCAAAATGTAAACATTATGGAAAATGAGACAATATTGGCATAATGCTAGGGAAAAACCTATATGCCAAAATATAGGCATTACGTAAAATGAGACAATCAACTATAATTTTAGGGAAAAACCTATGTGCCTAAATTTAAACATTATAAAAAATATCGCAATCTGGTATAATTTGAAGAAAAATCTATATACCTAAATATAAACATAATGAAAACTGAGACATTTATGAAATAATTTTGGGTAAAAATCTATATGCCTAAATATGAATCTAGCTGAAAATGACTGAATCTGGTAAAAATTGAGACAATCTTAAAGAAAAATCTATATATCTAAATGATGACGACATTATGAAAAATGATACAACCTGATATAATTGTAGAGAAAAACCTATATGCCGAAATATAAACATTATTTGAAATGGGACAGGTTGGTATAATTTCAGGGAAAAAACTATATGATGAAATGTAAATATTTTAAAAACTATGACTAAGACGCTTACTTTAATACTTTATTTATATATAACTATGCTAAAAAACAAGCTTAAATTTGTGGATTAAATCATAAATCTAATTCATACCGAAGGGGAATCTCATTAATTGCTTATCCAATAATGTTACTTAATCCAAAATAAAGTTTTCATAATCTGATAATATATAATTACATGCTTCTTAAGCATTTGAAAATTTTTTTTTCATAAACCGGAATATAAAAAATCAGACAGAAATGATGCAAAAAATTTATTTTTTATGTAATCCAATATAAGAGTAATTATCATTTCTTTTTCTTTACATTTTTTTAATGTCTGTTAATAAAAAATAAGAAGTTATATGAAGAAGGATGCAAAATGTTATTATTTCATACATTTTAAGAATTGTAGAGATGTTTGGAATGTATATGCTAAATATGATTCAATTTTTGCCCTTTGGAAAAAACTTTTTACTGAAATTTGCTGCGATCGAAAGTTAATTGTTTCATATTTGTGCATTATATGTCTTAAATTATTGACGTTTGCCACCATGTAAACAGAAAATGTTAAAGTCAGTTTTGGAATGCTTCTATATATCTCTTAGTATGTAGTTTCCTATTCTTGGATTAAAAGAGTTTGATTAATTTCAATACAAGTTTCAACAAATTATTCACAGAAACTAAAAAAAAGAAAGAAAGAAAAGCTATAAACCATAACTTTTTTTCTCGATTCCAAAAGGGGCCAGACTGATTATATTTTTCAGATTTAAAGATTTAATGCAGAGATTAAGAATGTAAATGCAATATGTTTACAGGTTTATGTTGATTTATATTTTTAAAGTTAGTTGTTTATTAAAAAAAATACATGCAGAGTAAAATCTTGCTCTGGCTGTTTGCGAACTGTGTTTTATATATATATATATAGATATATATCATATAACTATCATATATATATCATATCATAAAACCACAAAACGCGATAAAGAGACAAAAAAGAATTCAAGAAAAGATAAATTTACAAAAAAAAAAAAATTAAAAGAACAAGAAAAGAAATAAAAGGAGAAAAATAATTTTAGAAAGACAGGAAGAAGAATTTTATTGATATATTTCGGTTTGGCTTTATAGTTATAATATTTGACAGCACTCTAATTTGTTTATATAATAGCGTGAGTTAACGAAAAGATAATAGCTTTGCGTTATTTTTCTTTCGGGCTTTCATATATATATATATATATANATTTTCTCATCGCTTTAACACTAGTTTGCAACTCATTTTGTATATACATTCTGGACTTTGATATTTAACTTATAGCAGTTTTTTAAAAAAAAAAACACTCATTCAAGGTGATCAGTACGGACCACCATGTATAACATCTATACATATTTGCCCTTATTAAATAAATACTAATATCCATATGTATAGTTTAACATTTCGCCTGAATTTTAAAATAGAGCCTCTTTTATTAACAGCACTCTTATTTAAATAACTTAACGTGTCAATTCTTCCCCATATATGTTAAAAACAGTACTAGACGGTTACCCATATATACTAAAAATGCTAAACAGCTTTGTTTAAATTGCCTAAACTGTTATTTCGATATTTCTGAAATCATACAAATTGCATCGATTGATTCTATTTTACTCCCAAATAAAATCCACCCATAAGTTGAGCAGTAGGTGGTTTCTTTTAATTAATATTTGATGAACTAACTGCTTTCAAATTTGCAACATTTATGACTTCTATCGTCACGAAAAGGTCATGCATATCTATTGTTCTAGAATTGTTTGCCGAATTCTCTTATACAAATTTGGCTTCAAAAAACTAATTTTGCTTAAATGTATTTGTGTTTCTTATTTTCTCATTCGTAACAAAAGCTTTTATTCGACAATGTAGGTTAAACAGCATAGTTATTTTCATATTCCTTTAGCTTTCTTGATGACTCTTAGTTTGATGGTGTTTAAGAAATTGCCAAAACTAATATTGCTTAATATATATAGTGACAAGTTTTAAATTTTTCTCCTTAGTAATTAATTATTAATATATCCCTTTGATGCAGATGAGACACCGGTCCCTTTAATATATTTTTTGACACCCTTATTGCAAGCAGTAATATATTTTGGTGTTTTTTAACTATAAAAGACAGTCTTATACTTAAGAATAATATTTGTTAGATTATCAGAATTATATTCATACTAAAATATTCAATTTTACCACGGGAAATTTTACCATATTCCATTTTCACTTAAAGTCTAAAACATTCCTCAAAATTTGTTTAGAGTCTGCAAGGAGAAAAAAATTCTGGTAAAATTACCTCACTGGTAACATTTTACCGGAAATTCAGTTTTCAAAATTATAGTTCTTGTTAACACGTATTTAATAAAATAAAATAAAAATTATAGAGTAAATTTAAGCGAATAAACGGTTTTTATGCCATGCTCTAACATAAATTTTTACCACATTTAAAAAATTTTATCACATGTTATAAAACCATGGTTTATTATTAATTTTATTGTAATTATTACTAAAGAGCTTCAGTAAAAATTACTGATCTTTTTGATGTTCCCTTAAAGATAGAAGCACGTTAAATTTTATTATATTCTGTACTTTTTTTAGCTGTTCTATATTCAGTATACTGTTATATCCCTCAAAAATTATTTAAAAAAATACCTACAAATCTTGTTTAATTAATTTTTGAAAAAATATATCCAAAATTAAAATTTCTGATTTTTTACAAAACGAAAAAAAATATGAATCATTATTAAACTTTTTTGGTTTACTTTGAAAAAATAAATTGCACACTAGAACTAATCTGGGCTATTTTTTTCTTATTCTCGCAATAACCAGTTGTCTATTAAAAGGGGCGTGAAGTTTAAAACTATACAAGCTCGATATCAACAGCATGTTTGTGGGAATATGGTCACTCTTGTGCACCAGCCATCTACATCACTCGGACCAGCTGGTACCTATTCATCTAGAGCTACGCAAGCGTCATACCACAACCAGGAATAATAACCATTCCTTCATAATGACTACATACAATAATTGTGTGCTAAATTGGTCCATAAAAAAGAGGACAGAATAATAGTTTCAAAATATAATAAATCACCATTTATCTGTATACCTAAACCTCAAGATTAGTTTCACCAATTCTAAATCGAAATACTAATTCTGATAATTCAAATTCCAAAAAAATATTTCCAATAATCTAAGCCTAATCATCAATTCCATTAATTCAAGATATGAAATACGTATTCCAGTAATTCTAACTCTACGTATTAATTCCGATAATTCTAAAAGGAAATTTACATTATGTAAGCATCTAGTTTTATGTCTAAGGCAATATTCATAAGCCTAATTGAAATTTTACAACCAAGCCTATAAATATTACTTTTAAATAATAAATTTTCATTTCTTGCATGCCTAACATTTAATATTAGTTTTCCAACTATTCTAAATCTAAATAATAATTCCAATAATTCAAATTTCAAAAATATTTCTAATAGTTCTAAGTCTAAATACTAATTGCATTAATTCGCGATATGAATGCGTACTCCGATAACTCTAAATTTACGCCTTAACTCCAATAATTCTTAAGATTTACATATGTTTCATTCAAAAATTAGCCACCTAACTATTATTTTAAAAAAAGTTACGTTGTATAAGCATCTACTTTTATGTCTAAGGCAATATCCATAAGCCTAATTGAACGTTTTACTACCAAGCCTATAAATTTTACCTTTAAGAAATAAATCTTCATTTTCTTGCATACCTAACCCTTAATATTAGGTTTCCAATCATTCTAAAGCCAAATAATAATTCTAATAATTCAAATTACAAAAAATATTTCCAATAGTTCTAAGTCTAAATATTAATTGCATTAATTCAAGATGTCATTGCGTATTCCGATAATTCTAAATCTACGCATTAATTCCAATAATTCTAAGGATTTATATATGTTTTTATTCAAAACTTAGCCACCTAATTGTTATTTAAAAACAAAAATATGGAAAATTTACATCGTGTAAATATCTAATTTTATGTCTAAAGCAATATTCATAAGCCTAATAGAACGTTTTACTACCAAGCCTTTAAATTTTACAGCAATACCCTAGCTCGCATATTTTTTTTATGAACGCAATTGGCGGCATTTCTAAAAGCTTTCTTCCTGATCTTCAAAAAGCTTTCTTTATGATCTTCTTCACGATCTTCTAAGACGCTCTAACAATTTTGATATAAAAATGTTCTAGTTCAACTACAACAAGAACAAATGTGATTTCCGCAGAGTTAACAAAATAGAAATACTTAAATTTTGCACGCTGGTATATTGAACACGGATAACAAGAATTTATATTTTTGTATCTCTTAGCAAGATATTATATTTAAGTTATCTGGTATTATAGATATGGAGCAATTCTTCTTTAATTCGCTGAACTTCGACGAATATAACTTGAAATAAAGACTAAAAGAGATATTGCATTATTTTGTTATTTTTAGCTTAAGATTTACTAATATTCCGATAGGAATATCTCTAAATAATCAAGTCTAAACGTCAAAATTCTTTTTTCAGGCTTTAGGCCAATCGTTCCAAGAAAAACTCAAATTTTTACTATTTTTTTCGTTATTCTCCTGAATATTTCACAGAACACAGACATGTCCTAATTAGGATATAGAATAAGACAACTACAATAATGTTGTCGAATAAGACAGCTCCACTTTCAGGAATAGAGCTCTCTCTTTTGACGATTCAGCAATTCTTGAGCGATATTTCGTTAAATTTGAGAATTATTTCGTAACGAAATTGCGTGATTTGTGATGAAACGGGAACTTTCAAATCTGTGAGGAAAATGCTTCCTCAACTAGAAACCTCATCGTAGTGAGATTTTAAACTAGAATGACGAATCTAGATGATCGAAAATAAAGTGACGAGATAAGACGATCAGCCGGAATGAAGAGTTATCTTCTCACCAGGAGTTATCTTCGAGAGGGTACGAGATAACTCAAAGAATTATCTTCAAACCAGGAAGATCCCGTGTTCGTATCCCGGCATGGGTGTAATTTATCTCTCTGTTCTATTTGTTTTTCATGCGTTATTAAGGTGTCATTGATCTAGCTACATGGTGGACAAGTTAAAGTGATTATTGGAAAAGCTAAATGTAGCAGGAACTAGCCTTTTTTTTTGGTGTTGAAGAAAATTAAAAGATGAAATATTCTTTACTATTGACGAAATTCGTTTCCTAGAAGAAGTAGCGATAGTTATTTTGTCACAAAGACGAAATGTTTGGTCGGAGCATATACTAGGACACGGTTTCCGAAAAGCGAATAAACTTTCGTGAAATTTGAGCATCCATTTTTTCAGTGAGCGAAAATTATTATTTCTACACTTTAGTTTTTATGTAGAAACAACCAAGTAGTAACTTCATAAATAAGTCACCAACAAAATGACTTTCTTAAAAAAAGCTAAGTCACTTAAACTATTCCACATTTATAGCGAAATAATAATAATCATTAAGCTACGTATCATAATTATCATATTAACATATTAACATAAAGGTATCAAGATTTTGTTAGTTTTCAATTCTGAGTTACTGCTCTGCAAAAATTTGCGAAGGCTATACTCTGCAACAACCTTTGAGAAAACACAAAGATAAAATAAACAAAAAAAAATTAAAAAAAACAATAGGAAAACAATTTACTAGCTGTTTTATGTTTAATGTGTTTGAGCAATGTTGTATTTACAGGTGAATAATTAATAATTTCATTTTTTTTTCTTAACATTAATTTAATCAAATGTTGCTCCTATATAGCAAAAACTATTACAGTTTATTTTAACATTAATTCCTTCCTAGAATGATTTACTTTTTTTTATCTCTTAACATTATCAATAAAAATATTGTCTACCTATTTTGATTTTTCCCTTCATAATTACTAAAGCTGAAAAATCAAAGAAAATAAAATGCATCAAGAATTTTAAAATTTATTTTATGAAATTTATATGCTTAAAATAAAAAATATTGTTATAAATTAAATTGTAACAAAGCATTATTCAACATTAAATTTATTATTAGTATTTTTTTAAGTAAGTTTGACTTTTCTCAATAATTAAAATGCTTACTATAATCCTTGACAAATTATGTAACATAATAAGAAAAATAAAACATATGAAGAACATAGGTAAAATACATAGCTAAAACATATGTAAAAACTTATTAAACTTTCT
>NC_092215.1:30913897-30946541 GCF_043381705.1 Parasteatoda tepidariorum | reverse complement strand
AAATATTTAATATCCTAAATATGACTAAATTTGAATAGAACACTGCGAAAAGAGATATGATAAAAAGTACCAGAACATCGAATCTACAATTTTGAATCTGAAATATTTAATATCCTAAATATGACTCCATTTGAATAGAACACTGCTAAAAGAGATATGGTAAAAAGTAAAAGAACACCGAATTTTCAATTTTGAATCTGAAATATTTAATATCCTAAATATGACTCCATTTGAATAGAACACTGCGAACAGAGATATGGTAAAAAGTGTCAGAATATAGTAAAATTTATCGTGTTTCTGGCTCTATAGGAGCACAAAAAAACTCAGTAGTTCCTATCGAAACGTTTCGGTAATGACGTTAGTAAAATTAACAATATGTTTTATAATATGTGACAAAATTTGGGAAATGTGGTCAAGTTTGGTAATCTAGTCATCATATCTTGAAAACTATTTATTCTGTTAAATTTACTTTTCAGTATTGTATTTTTTGTATAATGTGTAATAATAAGAACTGTAATTTGGAATTTCCGGTAAACAGTTACCATATGACCAAATGATTGGCTTAAATACCAATATATTTTGATTTTAATAACCAGAATTATGGTTTTTTACCAGAAATGCCATTACCATACCATACAATAATTTCACTAGAAATGCCATACAGCACGATGATTTTACCAGAATTTTTTCTCCGTTTGTACTTCTTAAATCTCCCGAATTATTTAAGTTAAATATTTTTGTTTTATTCTTAAAAGAATGCAATAAACACTCAAAACAATTAAATATTTTTGACATCTGAATAGCCATACTAAAATGTAGCATAAACCTCACCTAAATAATAAATAGCCCTCTTTTTCTCTGTGTAAGAAAAATAAGAATTTCTGAAGGAACTGAAGGGGAAAGTAAGTGACATAAACGAAAATGTCTACATACATGCCTTTTTATGTCACTACATTCACAAGATAAGACCGTATAATGATGATAAATGTAGCAGCTAGTAACCTAAATACTAGGATAAGGCCAGAAATGTCTGTTATAATTAACAGAGAAAACATGCCTCTCTTAATCTAATTTTTTACACAAATGTCATGATTTTTGTCTAAGAAGCAAATTTATTTTTGGTTTAATGGAATAAAAACTTTAACAAAAGTTTATATCTGTGACTCGTTTATTTTTTATAAGATGTAGTTTTCTATAAGACAATTTTATTTTTCATTGGATATAGTTTTCTATAAGACTATTTTATTTTTTATAAGACATAGTTTTCTGTAAGATTATTTTATTTTTTATAAGATATAGTTTTCTATAAGATTGTTTTATTATTTTAAGCTATCGTTTTCCAAGAGAAGTGCTGTAACATATTTTTTTCTTGCATTTCGTTATAATTAACAGAGAAAACATGCCTCTCTTAATCTAATTTTTTATACAAATGTCATGATTTTTGTCTAAGAAGCAATTTATTTTTTGTTTTATAGATTAAAAACTTTAACCAAATTCTATAGGAATGACTTGTTTATTTCCTATAAGATGTCGTTTTCTATAAGACTATTTTATTTTCTATAAAATATAGTTTTCTAAGAGAAATGTTGTAACATTTTGTTTCTCATTTTTTTATTAAAAATACATTAAAATTACTTCCATTTTACATAACTTATCAAATTCAAAAAAATATTTCGAACCACAAAATTCCATTTTTACGATTTATTTTATTAAAAAAAATTTTTTTACAAAAATTACTTATAAGTGAAGACTTTTCAAAGTAGTTTTATTATTTAACTGCAATTTTTAATATTATTCGAAATTCTTCTGAATTCACTTAACAAAAACTTTATGACTTTTGCTAAACTTTAAGAACTTGAACAAAAGTAGTTAGTTATGACTTGTTCATACTCTATAGGACGTAGAGAGAAATATATTTAAAGTAGCTTTCTCTCTTTTTATTTGAAATATGTCAAAATTACTTTTATTTTGCATAATTTACGATATTACGAAGAATAATTCGAAACTCAAAATTCGATTTTATGCACCTTATAGTACACTCATGTCCATAAATTAAGGATAATGAAGTTCAGGCATGGAAAGAGATAGAAGCCAAACAAATTTGACTTATTTGCAAAGTCTATGTATTAAACAAAAGGTAAAGAGCAAAAAAGATGCTATATGTTTGACATAATTAATAAAAATTGCGATTTTTACTCCCTGGAGCAAATTTCAAAAAAGAACCTATTTACAAAAAACAGTATAACATGGTTAGTATGATGGTTAANACATAAAATATACTGGGGACATGAAAATGACTGTTTTTGTGAGAATGACCCATAAATACAATCCTAAATTCTTCTGCAGAATAAAATGTGAAAAATTCACTAAAAGAAAAGCATCATGAAAAAATCGTTTGTTGACTGTTTTCACCTTATAAAAGTAAATAACCAGAATTTTGACCGTATTTATTAAGCCCACCCCATGAAACCACTTCGTTTTTTGCATCTGGGTACATACTGCGAGCCGAGAGGACTGATCTGGCTAAGAGGACTAATGTGAGGGCCGAGGACTGATCTGGGTACTGGGCTGAGAGGACTAATCTGTTAATCTCATGCCTGGCTGACGAGAGTTCGAATCCCGTTTTTGACACCACAATAATTCTTCCATTAAACCAACACATGAAAATTTTGTGCTTTGAATTTTCCCATTGGTGACTCTGGACTATAAGAATACAATATCCTCATTCACGCATAAATGACAGCCCCACAGAGCTGCTTAATTAAAAAGTGCAGCATTTCACAACACTCCCGATATATGTCACGAACAGATAAATTTCACCGTCACGGCTCATTTGACAAAACACAAATCAAACACAACCTAACTCGAATGTCCATTGCCAAACTTAAAGCCTAACTTCAATGTTCAATTAAATTTTTTCAAGGTTCTGAAACCATACTAGTAGTAAATGTTTAAAAAAGTATCTGGTTATAAAACGTCCTTAACAGTATTTTTCACATTTAATTGTATGAACAGACTGCTACCGGTTATTTAATCGTAATTTTCGAGTTAAAATTCTAACAGTGTAATAAAAAATAACAGTCTTAAACAAAAAATGCATTTTTGAATAAATATTAGAAAAGACTGACCTACAATCTGAAATAACATGCTCCCCTTTTAAAATATGCTTTTCTGTTTGGAAACGACATTAATCTTTCGACCAAATTTACTAGATCTGTCTAACCCAGATGCTGTAGAACACCCATTTCTCGCTTGAACCCCCTCTTCTCTAATCTTACACCTGCTAAATTTCCGCTTATATCCGCACTTTAAGACCATTTGAGTCCAGAAAACAAACTAGCAGTTACTGTTGATAAATGATCTTCGTATTTAAATCTAAAATGCTTATTTTTACTGTTCCGTTGTAAAAGCAAAAATTTGAATGTTTTGTTTGCCTTTATGGATAGCATTTCTGTCTAACAATTGAAAGGATTTTGAATTTGTCTAATAATTGAAGTTGATGCACCAATTGTCTTCAGAAACTTTATGTTAGAATAAATTAAAGTTTGGATTGCAGTGGTGGGAGGGGGGGGGGTTACGCGGATGCACGATGAGAAGCAATGGTGTTTTGATAAAATCCTATTTTTTGTCAATTCTATTATTTTCTATTTTTTATAAAAAGTATTTATTTATGTAATTTTTTGTACGAATTATAATTTTTTTAGCTCTTGCTGAATAAAATTAATTTTTTTTTTATACAAATGTTATGATTTTTGTATAAGAAACAAATTTATTTGCTGTTTTATGCTTCAAAAGCTCTAACAAAAGTCGATAGCAAGACAAACTTGCAGTTACTGTTGATAAATGATCTTCGTATTTAAATCTAAAATGCATATTTTTACTGTTCTTTTGAAAAAACAAAAAATGTGAATATTTTGTTTTCTGTTATATATCTGTTATGAGACATTCCCATTTCTGTCTAACAATTGAAGGGATTTTGAATTTGTCTAATAATTGAAGTTGATGCAACAATTGCCTTCAGAAACTTCATGTTAGAATAAATTATTTATGTAATTTTTTGTATGCATTAGAAGGAGAAAATTATTTATTTATACAAATTTTGTATGTATTATAATTTTCTTTAGCTCTTGCTGATTAAAGTTGATTCAAAAAAAGTCTTACGTACAACATCATTTCTTGATACAGCAGCATGGTAATTTGTCAAGAAATCATGCACCAAGGAGCCACTAACTCAACCACCTTTCTCATCTGAGAAATAAGTTTAACCATTTTAAAAATTTGGAGAATTTTTGACCAAATGCTGTTAATACTCTTATTACACCTTTACCCGAAGAAAGGTTGTTGTTGTAGTTCATTTACGTCGCACTAGAGCTGCACAATGGGCTATTGGCGACGGTCTGGGAAACATCCTTGAGGATGATCCGAAGACATACCATCACAATTTTGATCCTCTGCAGAGGGGATGGCATTCCCGCTTCGGTAGCCAGACGACCTGCACGCGAAACCCGAAGAAAGGAATTACGGTAAAATTACCTTAGTATAGTGTAATGACATACCTGGTAGAAAAATAAACATAATTCTAATAATAAAAGCAAAGGAAACGGTATTTAAANTTGCTGATTAAAGTTGATTCAATAAAGTCTTGCGTACAACATCATTTCTTGATACAGCAGCATGCTTATTTGTCACGAAATCATGCACCAAGGAGTCACTAACTCAACCACCTTTCTCATCTGAGAAATAAATTTATTTGCTGTTTTATGCATTAAAAGCTTTGACAAAAGTCGAAAGCAATACAAACTTGCAGTTACTGTTGATAAATGATCTTCGCATTTAAATCTAAAATGCATATTTTTACTGTTCTTTTGAAAGAACAAAAAATGTGAATATTTTGTTTTCTGTTATAGATAGCATTTCTGTCTAACAATTGAAGGGATTTTGAATTTGTCTGATAATTGAAGTTGATGCAACAATTGTCTTCAGAAACTTCATGTTAGAATAAATTATTTATGTAATTTTTTGTATGCATTAGAAAGAGAAAATTATTTATTTATGTAAATTTTGTATGCATTATAATTTTTCTTAGCTTTTGATGATTAAAGTTGATTCAAAAAAAGTCTTGCGTACAACATCATTTCTTGATACAGCAGCATGCTAATTTGTCAAGAAACCATGCACTAAGGAGCCACTAACTCAACCACCTTTCTCATCTGAGAAATAAGTTTAACCATTTTAAAAATTTGGAGAATTTTTGACCAAATGCTGTTAAATGCTGTTAATACTCTTATTACACCTTTACCCGAAGAAAGGTTGCTGTTGTAGTTCATTTACGTCGCACTAGAGCTGCACAATGGGCTATTGGCGACGGTCTGGGCAACATTCTTGAGGATGATCAGAAGACATGCCATCACAATTTTGATCCTCTGCAGAGGGGATGGCATTCCCGCTTCGGTAGCCAGACGACCTGCACGCGAAACCCGAAGAAAGGAATTACGGTAAAATTACTTTAGTATAGTATAATGACATACCTGGTATAAAAATAAACATAATTCTAATAATAAAAGCAAAGGAAACGGTATTTAAACCATTCATTTGGTAATTTACCCGTTCATGTGGTAATGGTTTACCGAAAATTCTGGTTTTCAGAATTACAGTACTTATTACCCCATATTTAGTAAAATTCCAAAACTGAAAAGTAAACTTAACCAAATAAATGGTTTTTATTCCATGTTCTAAACAACAATGATTAGATTAGCAAATTTTACCATATTTACCAAATTTCATCACTTATTATAAAACCATATTTGCTTGTTAATTTTTCCAAAACCATTACCAAAGCGCTTCGGGAAAAATCATGGAGCCGGTCTCCCACACAGCAAAAACACAGTAAATTTTACCATATTCTGGTAGTTTTAAGCATACTTCTCCTCTCAGTGTACTTGTTTTGCTATATTCGAAAAGTTTAAAAAAACATTTATAATAGACGACTATTAAGAAATTTTCTTTTATTTATTTATTTATACATAACTTTCAGGTAAGCATAAGCTTAGTATTAGGTAAATAAAAAGTGCACATTGTAATAATGCGTAAATGAAAGTATATACTGAAAATGTTAATCCACAATTCGGAACTTTTATAACTTGTTGCAACTTTTGTAAAATGTTAAACTGAACCATGTCTTTTTTCAAACTGTATCATAATATGACGTCATCAGGTTACGATAATGCTGTTTGACTTAGTTTCATACGTAAAAATGAAATTTCATGTTGGATTTTACTGGTCGATAAGGTTAAAGTCATTTAAAACGTTTAAATGGTTTTGAAACTGTTTTTACAATAGTCATAGTATTAGAGTAAACTAAGAAGTTGTTTGAAAAGTTGACACCGGTTTCGTAAGCTCAACCTACCCTGAGACAAAAGTATGGACAAAACAACCAGATTATGGTAAAAATTACCGTGTTTCTGACTCTACGGGAACACCAAAAAGATCAAATATTTTTACCGAAGCACGTTGGTAATAATTTTAGCTAAGTTTACAATAAAATATGGTTTTATAACGTGTGATAAAATTTGATATATGTGATTCCTTACATGCATGTTACCTGACAACATGGCGTAAAAATCATCAATTTATTTCGTTAAATTTATGTTTCAATTTCGTATTTTTGCTAAATAAAATTTTTAAATTAATTTTGATAATAGAAAATAAAATTTGGAAAACCAGAATTTCTGGTAAACCGTTACCATATGAACAGAAAAATTACCAAATGATTTGTTTAAATACCGTATATTTATGTTTTATTAATCTCAATTATGTTTTTTATAAGATATGTCTTTACCATACTGTAAGGTAATTTTACCGGAAATTTTTTTTCTATGTAAAAGATTGTTATAAAGACATCTTCAGTTTCCTTTCAATTAATTTTATAATAATATTACATCCTCTAAATTCACGTATACGCAAATTTAATTTATATAGTTTCAAAATCATGTGTGTTTTTGAATAAAATCATTTAGTAAATATATTTGTGATTCAAAAGCTACTTTGATAAAAAAAATTCTTTTATTACTTTTTTATTGCAAAGAATAAAATCAAAAACAATCTTAAAAAAGAGGATAGGAGATATTTTTATCATGCATTTTTATATTTAGTACATTTATTTAGAATACTTTTATATTTATTTTAAATTTATTTTTATTTTTCATTAAGATTTATTTTTATTTTTCATTAAAATTTATTTTTATTTTTCCTTAAAATTTATTTTTAATTATGCTTAAAATTAATTTTGACATTTAGTATGCATGAAGACTTTATTTTAGTAAGCTATAAATAAAATTTCCAGAAACTTTGTCTGTGGCAATTACAATAGTGTTATCTTTTATAAATTAAGTGTACTACTTTCTACATTTACATCATTATAAAGTTTTCAAATTATTTCGCACGTGTGCCTAATCTTACAGAACGTTTTATAAGAAAAAAAACATTAAAAAATGCCCCATTTCTATTCTATTTTGATTTCATTACTTTGACGCAAAAAAAAAATCGAATAGAAAAATAAATTTCGCAAAAATTATTTTAATAAATATTTTAATAGATACTAAAACATGGAGAATAATTAATTAGGAAAGTAAATGCGTTTTTTTAGCATGCAATTAAGAAAATAAAATTAAAGCTTTCTCTGGGACAACACTTTGTAAATAAGGATTCCATGTTAAATTTTTAAAGTTAAATGTACATATTTTTACACTTACAGTTTCTATAGTAAAAGTTTTAAACTTATTTCTTAACGTCTATACAATCTCTAAACCATTACGTAAACAAATTTATGATTCAAAAGCTAATTTCATTTTCTTGGCTTATCTTACTTTCCCTTTTAAAAATGAAGTCAAAGAAATATACTTTAAAAATGAAATGAACGTTCAAAATGATTTAAAATAAGTATTTTATTAAGAGGAAATACTGCATAATTAAAGACTGAAAAGGAAAATAGCTTCGTTCAAATTCGTCGTTCGTAAAGACATTAACACACGAATAACTGTATAAAAGACTTCCGTGGCACAAATATAAGATATAACAAACAATGACTTACAAATTGATATTCTCTTAATTAATTATTTTATTAAAAACGATGTTTATCTTCAACTTATTAAGTACTCTTCAATGATTCCCTTATTTAATTCCATTTAAAAGACCAAGGAAATCAATATTTATTTTCATTATTCGGCTATTATTTCGTTTTCAATTTGAGGCATTGAATGATTGCTTAATTAATTGCATTTTTCGAAATTGCTTTTTTCATAAAAATTAATGAATTAAAACTTGTTAACTAATTGACAGTTAATGTATGAATCAATATTGGTTGTTCATGTTATCAATAAAAATTATGAATTTTAAAATTTCATCAAATTAAATTTAAAAAAACTTCACATTTTTGTAATTTTATAATGATAATTGATATATAATAATAATTGCTCTTATAGTAATAGATAAAATAAATAAAATTTTGCTTTTACTGAACCATGAATTCTTGCAAATTTGCTCGAACTTTAATTTTGAGCTGAGTTGAACCATATTATCCTACTTCTTAAACTTAAAAACGAGATTTTATGGTTAAATTAGTACAACAATTTCGTTTATTGAAAACTTTCTTACGGTTGTCAGCAAATTTACTTCACTATTTGGCTATTATTTCATTTTGAATTTAAGTCGTTTAATCATAGCTTCATTAATGGTTTTTTTCAAAATTGTTATTTCTATTAAACTTGTTTCTAAAATGTATTAACTAACAATGACTATTAATTTATGAATCAGTATTGTTTGTTTATGTTATCAAATAAAACTATTAATTATAAGATTTTCGGCAATTTAAATAAAAAAATAGTAAATTTTTATAATTATATAATTATAATTAGCACATAATAATAATAGTTAATATATTATAATAATTAACATATAATAATGATTAATATATAATAATAATTAACATATAATAATAATTTCTGCTATAACAATTGATAAAATAAATAAAATTTTGGATAGACACTACACTGTTAGAAATTTTCGTGCTTGCTGAACCAAGCTATCTTTCAAATTTGCTCGAACCTTAATATGGAACTAAGTTGAACCATATTGTCGTACATCTTGACCCGACTCTACGGTTCAGTTTGAACAAAAAGTTTGTTAAAATGAACTTTTTGTTAAGGTTGTCAGCAAAATTTCACCACTATTCGGTTATTAGTTCCTTATTTTAGGCATTTAATGATAGCTTCATTAATAGCGTTTTTTAAAATTGTTATTTCTGCAGAACTTGTTTCTAAAATTTATTAACTAACATTGACCGTTAATTTATGAACCAGTATTGTTTTTTTTACGCTATCTAATAAAATTATGCATTTTAAGATTTTTTTTCAATTTAAATAAAATACATTAAATTTTTATAATTATATAATAATAATAATAATTATATAATAATAATTATATGATTATAATAATAATTATATACTGTATTTTACCATATTCAAACAAAACAGCCAAATAATAATTAATAGGATGGAAACAGCTTATTAAATGCTTTCGGAAAGAAAAACTAGAATTGTATCTCACCAACTAGGCGCATCTAATGAAGCCACTTTGTTCTTCGCAACTGGGTACATATTAAAACGGAGAGGACTAATCTGTCAATCTCATTGACACTACTATATTTCCTCTATTCCTTTATATCTATCTTAATTTATCTTAAAAGTACATAAAGAGATTACATCGTACTTTACTTCCCTATTTGTGACCCTGAACTGCTGGGATATGATACTATCATTTACGCGCGAAGTGCAGCACCGTAAAGCTGCTTAACAGAAAAAAGTCTAGTATTTTCCATCTCTAACAACCAGATAAACTAATCCATCTCCAACAACCAGATAACTAAAAATCAAATTCCACGGTTCATTTGATAAAACACAACAGAACCATAATCTAACTCCAATGCCCTAACTCCATTGTCTATCTGCAATGTGCAGTTAAGTTTCTTATTTACGGTTTCGAAACCATACCAGTTGTAAATGGTAAAAAACTGTATAGTTTTGTATGGGTAGTTTTTTTTACCCTACTAGTTGTAAACGGTTTCAGAATCGTAAAGGTAAAAAATGTTCCTTACCGTAAATTTTATGGTTAGTTGGATGGACGGAATGCTGCCGGTTATTTAACCGTAATTTTAGAAGGAAAATTCTAACAGTTCAGTCTACTTTACGAAACATATTTTTGTTAAGAATTCTTTTTGCTTTATTTTTCTTAGTTTTGAAAAATATTGTTTAAAGTTTTAATTGGTACATAGTTTACAAGCTTTAGAAATATTATTTTTTCATTCAAGAATACTTTAAGAAAATTTTGTAATCATTGAGTAATCCACAAGTTAAAATACTTAAATCAAATTCCATGGTTCATTTGATAAAACACAACTGAACCATAATCTAACTCCAATGCCCTAGCTCTATTGTCAATCTGCAATGTCCAGTAAAGTTTTTTATTTACGGTTTCGAAACCATGCCAGTTGTAAATGGTTAAAAACCGTATAGTTTTGTATACATAGTTTTTTAACCCTACTAGTTGTAAACGTTTTCAAAACCGAAAAGGTAAAAACTGTTCTTTACCGTAAATTTTATGGTTAGTTGAATGGACAGAATGCTGTCGGTCACTTAACCGTAATTTTGGATTGAAAATTCTAACAGTGCAGTCTACTTCACAAAATATATTTTTGTTTTGAATTTTTTTCGCTTTATTTTCCCTAGTTTCGAAAAATATTGTTTAAAAATTTAATTGGTACATAGTTGACAAGCTTTAAAAATATTTTTTTTTCTATTCAACAATACTTTAGAAATATTTCGCAATCATAGAGTAATCCACACGCAAAAAATAAATATAAACGTTTGTCGCCTAAAAATGAATTCCCTTTGATTGCCTTTCACTCTTTTTTATTTTGTTTTGCGTGTGATGTAATTCTAACACTTTTATTTATGACACTTTTTGAAGCATAACAAGATTACATTGACATTTTTAAATGTATTGCTCTTTGCATAATTCCTTAGATCTTGTGTTCTAAACTGAAATATTAAATTGATTTTGCTTTATTTTATTAGTCAGTATTATGGAAACAAAATTTAGTCACTTATTTTACTTTTTAATTTTTTTTGAGGAAAACTTTGAATTTTATTTCACCAATGCTCAAGTAAAACCTTAAAATATTTTACAGCTATTAGAATAATTAGTTTCAAGCCTAATTTACAAGCTAATTTAGTTACTTAAAAACCTTTCAAATAAGAGAAGGTTCAACATTTTTTAAGATCCTCTTCTTGGGCTATTGGGATATAAAGTTGTTCTTCTGATTTCTCTAAAGTGCTCTTCCTGATATGCTTAATGAGAGCATCTAATTAGCATATTAGAGTAATTAGCATATTAAAGTCTTGCTGTAGTTAGTCAAAAAGTAACGTCCTACAACGTTACTACAACATAGAAATACTTTCTAGTCCCTTAAAAAGGTTTCTAGATTTACCTAATCTATCTTAAAATAACTATTGATAAATTTTCTTCATACATTTTGGCTTAATTGAAGCACACCTAAAACAAAATAAATTGTTTGTTATTTTGGTATTTTACGATCAATATTAATCGAAAAATAGTTTTGATATTTCTTTAACCCAGAAGTGGAGGCATAATCCCCTACAACAAAATTAAATCTTTTTCTTGGCTCGGAGATAGTTCTTTACACTGAGAAAAAAAGTGTGGTCAAAACTTCCCGATTATGGTAAAATGTACAGTGTTTCTCGCACAAAGCATGGTAAATTTTACTGTATCGCTTTGATAAAATTAACAACAAAATATTGTTTTTTAATCTGTGTTAAAATTTGGTAAAATGTGGTGAAATTTAGTAATTAATTGTGACACTAGATCATGGCATAAATTTCTTTATTAAGTAAAAATTTACTTATCAGTATTTTAGTTTTACTAAATATGTACTATTAAGAACTATAGTTTTTAAAACTAGAATTTATGGCCAAATCATTACCAAACGAAAGGAAAAAAGGAAAAAAGAATTGTTTGAATACCAAATATTTTGTTTTTGTTACCTGAATTGTGAGGGTTTTTTTCCCCAAAAAATGTCTTTAGCATACTTTTACCAAATTTTTTATCCCTATAGATTCACACTAATTCTTTAAATATTTTGGATTATTTTACTATCAAGTTAACTGGCAAAAAAAATTTATAAATACAAATTATTTTTCCAGTTAAAAAAAATCATTAATTAACTGTAAACAAAAATTATTATAATTTTCAAAAATCCATGAGCTAAAAACTTTGCAGGATGCATTTGCATTTTTTTGTGATTTATAGGAAAACTTTGTTTAATTTGTGATAGCAAACTTCGAAATTATGCATCAAATTAAAAAATTAAAAAAATGATGATTTCACTGCGCATTTTTTTAAAATTATATCATTACTATGCATTTGAATCTGTTTTTAAATGTAAATAATCAAATCAATATTTTTCAATTTGTTATAAAAACTAATAATTTTACTATCAATAATTTTACTACTTTTGATGTTATAATTTTTTAATAATATAATTTTTTTTCAAATCCTACATTCTTAAATATATTGGATAATCGTTAGACCATAAAATTGTTACCTAGAACTATAATAGGTGAAAACTTGTTTAACACCTTAATAAGGTATAACTTGATTAAAAACTTCATTCACTTCAAAAATATACAAATTGGAAATAGCGGCAGGCATGTTACAAGATCTCAAAAACAGGCACCCATTTCCAAGATTTGCCAGAGGGGAATGAAAAGAAACAAAAGTGATTTGAAATATAAAAGGAAAATTTTCCAACGAAAAAGAAAAAGAAATAAAGGTGAGAAACAAAACTAGAAAATTCACAGTAGCCAAGAGAGAGAAAAGATAAAAACAGAACAAGAATAACCACGGTGGCCGAGAGTGGGCAGAGTAAAATGCATTTCCACGCACTATGGAAAGTTGGGGAGAAAGTAATGTAGTTAAAAAGTAAATCATAATTCATGTGTACAAAACAAGATTCCAGGTCATCAGGGTGAGCAGAGGAAATTAGGGTGCAGATAATTGTAGCATTGTAGAAATTGAATTTAATAAGGTGCAAAACGGAACCATAATCCCCCCTAAATTTAGCTATAGTACCATGCAATAAAACTACAATAATATGGTTTAACTTAACACCATATTAAAGTTTTAAATTCAAAATATATTCCGAGTTTAACACTCCCAAAATTTCACTCAATGTATGTTGTAATACTTAAAAGCAAAAACTATAATATATTTTATTTTAAACAAAATTAAAAATACTTAAAAATCATTGAATACTTCAAATTCGTCTATCTATATTGCTTAACTAATTTAAAGTACAAAATTTAATTTATTTACTCAGAGCACGAAATAGGGCTTAAAGGATTAAGAACGATATTATACTGTTATAAAAGTTCTAAATGAGGTCCCTCAATCCAATCTAGACGAGAAAAACTAATCAGCCCTAACTGATCAGTCATTCTTTTCATCGTCTGCACCGGGGTAGAACACCCCCTAAAAGAGAGGGACCAGATAACTCAATTATTGCTTAGCACTGAAATTCTAGGATAGAAAACAGAAAATTTTCTATGGAATAAAATGTCTTAATCAGGATTTTTACAATTCGATTCTATGTTCAAGTATTCTTAGATAAGAGGATTAAGGCTGTTTCTCAAAGACTGTATAGTCGCATGAAATGATGCTTTTTGTGAATAATATGTTATTCGTATAACTGATGTCAGATTGCAGCAATTATTTATGAGTGTTAAATCAAGTTTAGCCTGCCATTAGCCAGTATTCTCTAAATTTATGCTGAAGATGGCACAAAACGTCAAAATAGAGAAAGAACACAGTAATTATTGTTAGATAGGACTAAGGCTGTTTTTCAAAGGTTGTATTGCATAAAATGATGCTTTTTTGTGAATAATATGCTATTCGTATAACTGATGTTAGGTTGCAACAATTATTTATGAATATTAAGTCAAGTTTAGCCTGCCATTAGCCAGTATTCTCTAAATTTATGCTGAAGATGGCACAAAACACCAAAATAGAGAAAGACCACAGTAAGTATTCTTAGATAGGATTAAGGCTGTTTTCCAAAGGCATGATGCTTTCATGAAATGATGCTTTTTTTGCGAATAATATGCTATTTGCGTAACTGATGTGAGTTTGCATCAATTAATCATGACTGTTGAGTCAAGTTTAGCGTACCTTTATCCAGTATCCTCTATATTTATGTTGAAGATAACACAAAACGTCAATATGGAGAAAGACCACAGTAAGTATTCTTAGATAACAACAATAAGGCTGTTTTTCAAAGGCTGTTTAATCACATGAAACGATGCTTTTTTTCGCAAATAATATGCTATTTGCATAACTGATGTGAGTTTGCAACAATTAATTATGACTGTTAAGTCAAGTTTAGCCTACCTTTAGCCAGTATTCTCTATATTTGTGCTGAAGATGGCACAAAACGTCAATTTAGAGAAAGACTACAGTAAGTATTCTTAGATAGGAACAAGGCTGTTTTTCAAAAGCTGCATAGCCGCATGAAATAAAGCTTTTTTGAGAATAATATGCTACTTGCATAACTGATATGAGTTTTGCAATAATTACTCATGATTGTTAAGAAAGGCCGCTTCAGTTTTGAGAAAATAAGAAACGCTTGAGGTCTTATTTTCTTGCATTTTAAAACTTACCCCAATGTTGCATTTCATGGGCTCATAAAAAGTTGCAAAAAATGAGAACAAGTCATTGGTTTGATAGTTACCATCTATATTTGGAAAAATATCGCCAAATTGACGATTTTTAAAATATTTAAAAAGTTCTAAAATATTTTAGTTATTTGTCCTTTCAAACGTCAAGATAATTCGTCACAGCAAGATGGCATATATAAATTTATAACTTTGTCACAGGTGTAAGGCACTTAAACTGTGGGGTTTTTTGTATTTTCCTTGGCGAAGAGCTTCAAAAAACTATGTTAATACACTGACTTACAATTAAAAACATTGTATAAGCGGTTCATGAAGGAATTGCACTGACGTTGTTTTTTCGATGCCACTGTAGTGCAAACCTGCAAACATAAAAAACAATAACAATAAATTTTATATTTTCACCCCTTATGAGGCTGTGGAAAATATACTAAACTCAAACTTTATTAAGTTTAAATGCAGATGGGAAACAATTTTCTGCCTTTGATTTGTTCGAAAATTTGCGAATTAGTTTTTTTGCAAATCAATTTAATGTTTAAGTATTCTTAGATAAGAGGATTAATACACTGACCTTCAATTAAAAAAACAGCATAAGCGCTTCACGAAGGAATTGTGCTTACGATGTTTTTTCAATGTATTGTAAACCTGCAAACATTAAAAACAATAACAATAATTTTTACATTTTCACTAATTTTATTTCAGGAAATAAGCTAAAGGAATCACTTTTTATAAATTAATTAAAATCCCAAAATATATTAGCATACTATTACTAGAAACAAAAATGGCTCGAATAAAGGGTTAAATGTTTTAAAGCAGCTTAAGATGAGTAAAAAATATTAAGCTATTAACTTTGCTTGATTATAACAAATTTAGGCAGGTTTAGAATAACAATTGATAGTTTGATAACAACAATTCTGAAATTTAAGTCACTCAATTATGAATCATAATCATTGGTTAACAGTTGATAATTATATTATATTTTCCAGAGAACTTCAAGTACAAAGTAAATAGTAACTGTATTCGGTATGTAACAAAATATTATTTTTCGTCTACCAAATGTTATATCATTTCAGATATTAATTAAACCAATTTTAAAAGAATGAATGACTAACAAAGAAAAAATGATTACGCAAAATTCTTAATTAAACGAAACCTGGCTAAGACTAAAACGCTGACCAAAAGAGCTGAATGATATAAATGCGGCCACTGGAGTAATATATGCTCGACCTCCAAAAAGAATTTTAGCTCAATTACACTGTACGAAATTCCAGATCAAATTACGGTAAAAAGTATTGGCTCACTGAGTGCAGTATCCTTAAAATCTATTTTACTGTAAAATCCATTCTTACGGGAGAATTTTATACCGCAGTTTTTAAAGCAATATTTATTGAAATAAAGTGATTTTATAGTTAATAATACTGTAAAAATGCGTCATGTTAGATTTTTTGTTCCGCAAAATTTTGTTCGCAAAATGGCTTTTACGGTAAAAAGTAATGGTACCCTGAGTGTCGGTACTTTTTACCGTAATTTGATTCCGAATTTCTTAAAATATGTCACCAGAGAGCCGTGAAGGCTCAGGTGATAGTGCGCTCTACTTCCTCCCGGGTTCGAATCCCAACGATCTCTGGTCGAAACGAATTCCGTACCGGCTCGCACCGACCACAATGTTGACTTAAAATATCTTAAGTGGTAATATGTTCATGGGTTAAAGTTCTCTTGAAGTTAGGCTAATTGTGGGAGGTATTTCTGGTTTTCCTCTCCAAGTAGCGCAAATATGAGAGGTTAGTAACGCAAAAAGTTCTCCACCAAGGCAAATTTTTTTCCAATATTTAATCCAAGAGCTCCCTTGTCTTCAGGATTTGGTTCAAAATGTGGATGCAGTGTTCAATGGCCTTATGGAATACAAATAACTGACATCAGAAAAAAGACATGATAATGGGGCTACATTAAACTAAATCGATTATATATAGAACTATTCAAATTTTCGTTCTTTAATATAACGATGTTTGAAAAAGATAAATGAATAAAAAGAAAAGCATTTATCATTATTAGAATTTTAACTATACCAGAAAGAAAGCTTCGAACATGACGAGGCACCAATTTAAACTGTCATCAATATATGTCATCGCGACCAGTTTTTATATTAATCTTCCTTAACATGTTAACTTGTCAAGGATTATTGTGATTATTTATAGTTATTGATAAAAGTTAAATTAGTTTTAAAAAAAAGTGGAATAATGTTTTTTTTCTAGTTAATATTTTCGATAAAAAGTATTTTTTAATTTAAGTAGATAAATTTCATAAAATAAATTTAGAAAATTCTTTATATATTTCATTTTCCTTGATTTTTCAGCTATAGCAATCATAAAATAAATAAGTAAAAATAGATTGATAATAGAAAAATATTATTGGAAGCGAATTAATATTATATAAGCTGTAATAGTTTTTTATATGTAAGAGAAATGTTTCATAAGAATAAGAAAAAATATAATTATTGTTTACACACATCATGAAAATACATCATCGCCCAAACACAATAAACATAAAACAACTAGTAAATTATTTTTTTACTGTTTTTTTGTTGATTTATTTATTTGGTATTTGTGTTTTAGCGAAGGTTATTGCTGAGGTTTGTATTCTGAACTTACTAAAAAATATATAAGCAATTAAAATTAAATACACACGTCAAAATGTATTGAAAAAAAATATTATTTGCTATATGGCAAAGCTGAATGTATATTACTGTGAAAGTAATTTTTATCCGTGGAAAAAAAAAGTGACATGTTGCCTCGATTTCCTTAAAATGAGTAAAAGAAAGGAAATTTCAATTTAAAAAAAAAAGTGACGTGTTGTCTCGATTTCCTTAAAACGAGTAAAAAGAAAACAATTCAGTAAGAAAAAGTGACATGTTGCCTCGATTTCCTTAAAACGAGAAAAAAAAATTTCTTTTTTAATAAAAAAGTGACGTATTGTCCCGATTTCCTTGACACGAGTAAAAAGAAAAAACTTCATTTAAAAAAAGTGACGTGTTGCCTCGCTTTCCTTAAAACGAGTAAAAGAAAAGAAATTTCAATTTTTTAAAAAAGTGGCGTGTTGTCACGATTTCCTTAAAACTAGCAAAAAGAAAAAAATTGCAATAAAAAAAGAGTGACGTGTTGCCCCGATTTCTTTAAAACAAGCAAAAAGAAAAAAATTCTGTAAAAAAAAAAGTGACATGTTGCCTCGATTTCCTTAAAACGAGTAAAAAGAAAAAAATTTCGGTGAAAAAAAAAAACCATCCTGAAAATTATTGACAGTTTATATATTTTATAAAATTTACCTTAATTATACTTTCGATGGTAAAAATAAAAACTTCTATGACAATATTCTTCCCGTTTTTTTCCTTTAATATGAAGAATATTTTAATTTTAATGATAAATTCTACTGCCCTAAAATTTTTTGGTGCTTAATCTCCTCATGTACAGTGCGTGTACTAAGGGAGTGCATTCAGATGAGGGGGGGGGGGACTGCATTCTCCGAGTCTCAATTCGTGTGACTCTTTTCTACGGGGTTATCTTAAACCACTAGTCTATGTGACGAATGTGGACAAACTGGATGATCTGATAAAGTGGATTGTCGCGATTTTGTAAGCTTTAAATCACAGCTGGTATCTTCAAACGTCGTTGTAGACTGTGCAATGACGTCAGCAGGTGCCAATCCAAACAACTCTCGCAACAATTAATCAAGTAATTCTTTTAACTAAATAATAAAAATTAATAAAAAAGGATTGAAAAACACGGGGCCATAGATAAGATAGAGACAAATATATTTTCCCATAGTGCTATTTTTAAAGGAATCAGAAAGCTTTGTTGAGAGTGAGCAATCTTCACGATATTGTGGCGTTAGAATCTAATTTCGTTCGCTTTCTAACGAGGTGATCGAAGTTCGAACTCCAGCGATGGCAGGTCGATTTGAATTCTGCTCCCGGATTGTATTGACCTCAATGCTGACTTAAAATATCTGTGTGGTAGACAAATCGTGGGTTAACAAACCCTTACCATCGGGTTGACCGTGGGAGGCTTTCCTGGTTGTCCTCACAATGTAACGCAAATGCAGGTTAATTCCATCAAAAAGTGCTCCACAAAGGCTAGTTTGTCCCAGTGCGAAATCTAGGAGTATGTTTTTCTTCAGCATTTGATTCAAAATTTGAACTTAGAAAGTCATAGATCCAAGAATAGATCAACTGCTATAACCCAGTAATAATGTTTACAGAAGACTGGAATTATAACCAATAGAAATTATTTAAGTATTATAAACACATATTTATGTATAGTAAACACATATTTACATTAATTCGAACCTCAAGGAGAGAGTTTGAACCTTAACCCCCCCCCCTTTTTTTATTAAGCCACTGCCATTCGGCCTCCCTCTCAGGACGCCACTGGATAAAAACTAAAGCATAAAAATAAGCACATTTATAAAGTAAAAATGAATGCTTTCTTAAACTAAATTAATTGATTCTAATTTAATTAAAATAATTTATGCTAATAAAAATAAAATGAAGTCCACCCAAATTCACCTAAATTATGCTTTGCAATTTTGTTTTCTAAACACACTAAATAAACATATTCACAAAAATTTGTATATTTAGATTTTATTTTCAGATGATATATAAACGGAAAAGTAAAATTATATGAATATTGTTTGACTTTTATAAATCTTTTAATAAAGGACCAAGGAATTATAATAATGCTAAAAAGTTATTTCATGTGTAATTATGAAATTTAAATTTTTGCCACTATTAAGTTTGATAGAAAATATTTTAACAAATTGTTTAAATTTTACAACGAAATAAAACAGTCATCTCCTATGAAATGCTCATTTACGCTTTCCTTACGACAATTCTATTTCGATATTAGATCTTATTTCTTACTTGATTTTATTTCGATACTTTTTTAACTCTCTTAAAGCCGTATGCTAACTTATTCATAGCACAATACAATTATTTTAACAATGCGCCTACATATTTTTTTCTGGGAATTGCAAAAAAATATTGCTGTGTTAATATTTTGAATTGTTTATAAAATAGTATCAGAGAGGGCAGCACCAACATGCAACTCCTTTTAAACTTTTAAAAGACATTATTTTTCAAAATAAAAATTCTAGGTACTTAGAAATTGCTTGTCTACCCGGATCATTAAATAATATAAACATATTTTTTTTAAAAAATAAATAATAATAATAATTCATAAATAAATAAATAATGCAGCAAAAAATTTACGGAAATATTTTTGCTGGTTTAAAATTTGTCCTATTTATCTATATATTTTTAAAAAAGTTAACAGTTTTTTCCTTAAATAATATGCTTTAAATAAATGTTAGGAGTTAAATTAGTTAAAGTAATAATAATACAAAATATTATTCACATTGTAAGTGACACTTTATATTTACTAAAATACTAATTATTTTAATGCTGAAAATAGTTTATTGTTTAATAGTTATAATAATTTATTGTGTGCTTTACATCAAAACTTCTCTTAGATAATAGTAATAATTTTTGAAAATAAAAATCTCAAATATCTAAAACAATTTCAATAGCAACTAACATACATTTCTGCAATGCTAAAGCTGACCTTTTCGATGTAGAACCTCTTCTAAGAAGCTACTTAAGATATCACTTTGAAATTTTTGGGAGATATTTCAAATTATATCAGTAGTTTTCTGTGATAATATTTCAGCATTAACAGGAATGCTTTTTGCGTTGTGACAGATTTTTGCTCAAAAATGATGAAACTTTTTAAAAATTAAAAGCTTTTTAAAAATTAAAGTTCATAATTTTTTTTAAGCAAATTTTGCCAAAGATATGTTTTAATAGTTATTACAGTGTATACATGTATATGTAAATATTCTGTGAAAAAAGCTAAAGCAATATATTGTTTAAATGGTGAGAAAGATCAGTTTTAGCATTATTGGTATATAACCTACCGACTACCCAATAGCGTTCTGCAGCAAAAAATCACAGTTAAAACTTGATATATTAAATAAACGCCAAATAAGTAGTGGCATACATGTTTATATTTTCTTTGATTTAATTTTTATAATAAGTTATAAAAGTGGTGAATAAAATAAATTGTTTGAATGGGGGGAAAATAAAACACGTGAATGTCAATTTAAGCAAAATTAAAATCCCATTTGAAAAAATTTGAAAGCTGCCAGAAATATAACTATTTTCAAGTTTAATTTGATTTACTTAAAATTTTTACAACTTCAATGAAATTTCAGTATGAAACAGGAATTTTTTTCTCCAGTAAATAATTACAAATTATTCGTGATTAGTAAATAATGAAAATTACAGTTGTCATATGTGAGAATATGAATGGTTTTTAAAAAGCCTCTTTTAAACTTTTCCAGCGATATTGCAGTGGGGCAACGTTCGGATAAAAATTAAAAAAAATTTAAATACGATTAGTGTTGCTTTTTACGGCATTTAAATTCCTAGTGCTAGTCAATAATAGTTATAGAAATCTACGCACGTGATTTATTTTGAAATAAGTAATGGGGAACAAAAATACGCCTAAACAATGCTATTCCGCTCACAAATAAATTGGTAAAGCGGTAGTTTAGCTACAATTTCTTTTCTTTTTACTCTGATTATCGCCAATCTGCGATGAGCATCAATAAAAAACGCGTACTGTACAAGGTTTTTCGTAATCACTGCCCTTAAACTACTAAAAATCAACATTCCCGTTAATTTTTTATTTAATTATTCATTTATAATTATTTTTTTGCTAATGGGTAAAGATTGGCAACTTAATTGTTTTATTCTCAATACGTATCGTTTAAAAACAAGAGGTTCGTATTCACCATAATGTATCCTTAAAGTATAAATATCTATATTTTAACTAAAAATGTAATAAATGTGAAAATTTATAGCTAAAGTGGTAGCCAACACTAGAAAATATAAGATTAGAATCTATAGAAATGGCTTGTTTTTTCTCATAGAGATACTTATTATATCACTACAATATATGACTGAAGGGGCCAATTTGGTCCCTCCACAGATTGGCTGTGAGTATATTAATTAAACATCCAAAGTATTAAAATATAATCATATTTAGCTTTGATCATTTAATTAGTGATCAATTTTGATTACACGGAGCACTGACTTTTCAATTATACGCATGCTTTAGTTTCTTAGTTAATTCAGTTTCCTTTTCTGTATAAATGATAATATAAATATGTTGAAATACTTTTTTTTTCAATGAAACCATGGTACCTTGCGTATACTAAAGGGTAGCTTATACCCAAAACTACCTGGGGTAATGGCGTACTTACCAGAATGCCTAAGGGTCCACTTTGGGCAGCTAGGTACTCGATTTTAAATTTGCGTTTCTATAAGGCTAACTTATGAATGATTAAATAAACATCAAATTATGAAAAGTCAGAAATACTCAACACTTTCAGTAATTTGTTCTTCGAATAACAGAGCAACAAAAAACGAGAGGGGCCAAATTTTAGTGTCATTTTAGTGTTAACACACTGCACGCGGGCAATTTTTCCAAAAAATGTATTGCAGCTGTTGTAGATTGAAATTTTAAAAAAGAGGCAGGTTAGATTTCAGAAAAGTTGTCACTATAGCGAAAACTTCAACTGTAAAAAAAAAATTACGACGAGCGATTGTAGTACTTATTGCATATATATTGAATCATTTATGTTGGTAGTAATCACGACTGGTTAATTTCTTTGAAAAACAGTGCGAAAAGTATTTTTTCTACCACTTTTTATACTTTCGTATGGATCGCAGAAATTTCAGAAGCGTATTTTCACGTGATCCGCTTGCAATGTGTTAAAAGGATTTATGCATTTCCTAGACATAAATGATATGGGAAACATATCATTTATGTCTAGGAAAACACATCAGAAACCATTATTAATCTAAGCATTATTATATTAATATATTATATTAATATAAACCATTATTTTAAAATATGAGGTTAAAATTAAAGAAGGCATAAAAAATATCAAAACTTGTTTGATAGCCAAAGAAAGTTAAGAGGAGGGAGGGGGAGATTGCTCTTGTGTAACAGAAAGCGCACAGTACGTTTTTATAACGTTCCAGGATGTAAAAATTTTATTTTTTTTTCAAATTTCTTTGAAAAGAATTGTCCATTTGTTTTGCTCTTAAAAAAGTATCTTTTGTTCCTAAACTTAATATAAAAAATACCATCTAAGCCGGCTATAAAATTTTACATTTAAAAAAACGAATACAGATTGCGGCAAAATCAAATTTATTATTGACTTATATGGTGACTTAAAAAAATGTATTGTTAAAATTTGATAAACTACCACAATAAAATGGCCTTAAATGGCAGTAAGAAAGTTATAAACTCCATCCTAGATTATTTATTGATATATTGAAATATATTGTTGGGTCAAAGTATGTCTATTAAATCTGATGAAGTTACTGTGTAAATCATTTAAAAAGTTTGTACGTTTCTTACCAGTAGAAGTTATTGAAATGCAGAAAACATAACATTTTCAGGGAAATTTATTAATCAGGGAAAATAACATAAAGTGGTCAATATTTTTATGTTTAAAATAACAGAAATGTTTCTGCTTTTTTGACGTAACTAATCCACATTAACTTTGAAAATGTTAGTATTGAGTTTGCTAATGAGTATTTTTATTCAAAATTAAGCAGTAGTAAATTAAATATGGTAAAGACATGCTAACCCTGCCTTCAAATAAATCTATACTAAATCATTTACTGTTCAATCAGATACCATTTTTTTCTTTCTTATCTTCATTGTAGCCACTCCGTAAATGTCACTTGCCTGGATCATCTACTAAGCTGTTCAGATATTTAAAAAAGGAATTTTCAATGAAAAATTTTGTGGAGGCAACTGCTTCATGGGATTATCGCAAATTTCCTAGATTTAGTTATACTTCAATATTTATGACCACCGTTGAACTGCCGATCCGATTCTGAGTTTACGACTGTCAATGTTCAACTCTTTAGCCTTGCAATTTTGAACCAGATCCAGAAGACAAGGAAACTCATGGATAAAGGACCCGCATTTATGTTACATGAAGAGGAAAGCCACGAAAACCTCCTACGGTTAGACTGACGCCAAGAGGACTCTTACCCATGATCCGTCCACAACAGATGATAGTTTATGACAGCACTATGGTTTGGGCTAGCCGGGAGCAGAATTCGTATATGTTAGCCACTGCTGGGATTCGAACCTGAGTTATCTCATTGGGAAGCGAACTTTCTTACTGCTGTGCCATAACGACTCTCACTTTTAGTTTTAAGAAAATCACATTGCAATAATATCAGATCGATATGTAGATATTTACATTTACCTTTAACGGATCAATGCTTTAATCTAAGCGGCTTGGTACCTTAACTTACTGGATCCAAAGCCACGTACATGCCACAAAAAATCATTTTTTTAATATTTATAACTTTCATTATTGTCATATTTACAATAACTTTAATTATAAATTATTATTAAAATTATAATGATTATTATAATTTATTATCATAATTATGATTAATCTTATAACTAATTATCATAATTATAATTAATTTTATAGTTAATTATCACAATTATAATTAATCTTATAGTTAATTATCATAATTACAATAATTTGGATTGAAATTTTGATTAATAATTAATTAATAATATAACTAATTCAGTAATATTATAACTAATACAGTAATATTATAACTAATACAGTAATATTATAACTAACACAGTAATATTATAACTAATTAATAGTATAATACTTATTTTCTATCAGTATTATTAATTATTCTTGGTGGGAAATCAACTTAAAGTACTACTTGCTCAGTTCAAGATATACATATAGCAGACAGAGTTATTTTAATTATGCAAAATAAATGCTAAAAATGAAATAATATGAAATGATTAAACTAACTCCATCAATTAATTTTACCTATTATTTAATTTTAAATGAAGGAGTATGTACCCAAAATGGAAAAATTAAAGTCAATGAGTTAAGTAAATTTATTTATTTACTTAATAATTTTTATAAATCCGAACTTAATAGCTTTATATTCCGACATTCTCAAATTTTTTAAACTATTTTAACTTACATCGCATATGAAACAACCTGTGACAAAATGACAAACTACCCATCTTATTAATAGTTGGTAGAATAGTTGAAATTCGACAACGAAGCTTAAATCCACAGGCTTAAAAGGAGAAGAATAAAAAAAGGTATTGAGAGAATAGTAAAGGACGCCCCACCCGGAGTGGATATCTTTAATGACAAGATGAAGGAGTTATGATGAGATTGCGTGCTCTGCTGTCAATTCTGCAGATTCAAATAGATCGTTAGCCAAGGTTATATTTTCTTGTCACCATTGCTATAGTACTGACTAAAACAGCAATCTAATTAGACTCTTAATCATTAGAAAAATTCCGTCTAAAATTTCAAGATTAAAAAAGAAAATATTTGTCAATTAACAGTTAACTTCACTGTTATAAATTTGATATTTATCTATAATTTTTATAGATTAATTTAAAAGAGATAAACGTGACGTAATATTTGTGAGTCTTTTTATTTGGACAGGAAAGCAATGTCGTTCTGGTGCATTAAATATTCGTTAATCTTAAAACCCAATTCATTTTCTTCGATCCATTTCGATTCATTTGCGATCCGGCATTGAAAGGTTGTTGCTAACGAGGGCGAATATATTATTGATTAAAAATAAAATCTTGATAACAAATGTCAAATGCACCGAAACGACATTACTTTCCGGTCCCCCTAATAAACCATTTTAAAAACAACTCTCCACAAACCATGTTTTGAACCGCATCATAAACTGACAAGAATGATCTGTTCAAAAATGGCTATCTGTACTATTCAGTGAGGAGCAAAAATGAAACTTGAATGGTTCTCAAGGCTGGAACTCATATTGTCATAACCTTCGAAAAGAAGAAACGAGTTTCTTCAGCAGGCAGCAAGGAGGCTAATCTATAATGGTTTGGGGAGTATGTGGATATAATGGTCAGATATTCCGGCATTTTCTTAAGGGAAGACAAACAACATAAACGGATCAGCATACACTGAGGCAACATCTGCTCCCTTTTCAAGACCTCCTAAGAGGAACAGATTTTATATTTCAACAAGACAATGACAGGATTCATACTTCAAATTCGCTTACAAACAAAATGGCCAGTTCTAGATTGACTAGGCCTGAGCCTAGACCTAAATCCAACTAAGAAGGTTGGGATATTTAAACCCGGCATTGGTAAACAATGTAGCACTTAAGAACGCCAAGAGTTTATTAACCCCTTGAGGACTGGTGATTCAGAAAAGCATTCGTACAAAATCAGAATCAAGTTGTAATTAAATAAAAAACGGTAACTTAAATGTAGTCGTTGCTAATTTGACAGACTGACTTTGTTTTTACTTTAATTATTGTTAGTTTAATCATATATATAATCAATGTTAATTCAAAGTATAACTAAATGGTTTTATTTTGAACAAAGTAATGGTGAATTAAATAAATCAAACAATTATAACTTCGCCCACAAAGAAACTGCTAAAGAACTACTTTGATTACCAGTTTTATCTTTTTACCCTGATTGATACGGTTTTATGCTGGCACGTATTTGTGACAATCGGAGCGAAAGGGTTAAGGAAGAATATATGGTATATTATTCCCTCAGAAAAACATCAGAACATCAAAATCTAATTAATTTGATAGAAAAACCTTTATTCGATGTAATTGAGAATGATGGAGGATCTCTTGATTGCCACGATAACTCGGAGGATCAAATACATAAACGGAACTAAGGATTTACTAGAAGGAAACTTCATTTAACTAAATTAAGGACTAATTAGGAAATTTCATTCAACTAATTTTTCCTTAATTAGTTAAATTATTAATAAAACCCTTAAATAGTTAGATAATTTAATTAGGAAATTTCAATTAACTAAAGCTGTTGCTGAATTATAGAAATTCTCACTTCCCTTAATAATTTTTTAGTTGCCATTTTAATATGTTCAGTTAACCACCGAGAGCCTTGGTTACCAACAAAATTACCTTTTATAGAAAGTAGAGATAAAACATTAGACTCAAAAATAAAAGTAAAAAACAATTTGCATTATTTTCATTTAGTTGAATTAGCATCATTAACCCTTTGACGCAGTTGGGATCCCTGTGTCTCCTTTGTATGTATTTTTTCTGACGTTTTAAGTACAAGCAAAAATATATTTTGGTATTTTTTAATTATGAAACAACAGACTAATGGTTACTAAAAAATCGATTTGATTATCAGAATTATATGTGTATTAAAATATAAAATGCAAAAAAGTAGCTTGATTTTTTTTCGTTTATATTCAAAAATTTATCAAGAATTGATTTTGTAAATTAAAGAAATTTCAATGATGCATAACTGTTTTTTTTTATGTCTAAGTAAGTGCAAATTTTAAAAATTATTGTTTGGAAATGAGCTGTGAGTGAAACATTTTAGCTTTAACGCGTAAAAAGACATAAGTGTTCCATGCTTTATTTCATAACCATAAACTTTTAAAATGCTAGTTATAACATTTTTTTGTATATTTTGACCAATATTAATACAAAATAATAAAAAAAATGCATGGAAAATAATTTTAATACAATTTCTGCGTCAAAGGGTTAATGGATACTTCCGCTGGTAAGATGAAATTTTCGCTCTGTGGTACTTTTTCCGTTATGAAAAATCCAGTTTTATTTGAAAACTAACCACAATAAGATATCAAAAACTCTTCAAAGAATATTTTTAGCTGATATTATGAAATCTGAATTACGAAAAGTGGGTTTTAAATTTTTTATTATTAGAAAATACATCGAAATCTGCTGAGAAAACTAAGTAATTTATTCCAACCAAGTCCTAGTTCCTACCCTTTTAAAAATACATAGCTGCCAACTCTTCCGGTTTTCCCGGAAGATTTTATTTTCATATTTAGAGTGCTAGCGAAATTTATGTTATTTCGCTAAACTTTTTGAATTAAATCAGTTTGACCACCACTACATATAAATAATTACAAAAAATATATAAAAGCATATTATTCCTTACGATAGCGAATTTCAACTTGATTAAAATATAAATATATTTTTGAGGAATATAGTTTTTCGGTAATTGATTCACTACCACTTGGAAAATACATTCTCGAAAAGAGTGAATGTTGGCAGGTATGAAAATGATACTGTTGTTTATACATATCAGTAATAATGTATATAGCAATAACACTAAACAATAAAAAAGACTCCAACTAGAAAGTTATAAAATTAACTTTTTCATTTTCGATGGAGGTAATTAAATAATAAAAAATAATGACTCACCCTGAATCTGAAACGATGTAAATCCATCCGATATAAAAACTTCTTGAACACCACTTCGACCCTTTCTTAAAATAATCCGCACTTTCTGTTTTGGTTTATCTCTTTGCAAAATTATTTTGCTCGTGAATCTAGTTGTACTTTGTAACCAACTTGCTATGCTTTTTGAAACTTCTCTAAAAATGACTGCATCATTTTCTAAACTATCCCATCTATGATGTTCACCCGAATGCACAAAGTCGCACAAACCACATTTACCATCAAATGCTAAAAAAGTTGACAAATGATCCAAACAAGCTGGTGGGCTTTGAACCTTTGAATGATCAAGAAGCATTTCAGTTTTTGTTTGCACAGACGACTGTTTAAAAAGGATTTTCTGTGGAGAAGTTTCAGTTTTGATTGCTGATACAGGATCATCTTTATAATCACTATTAGTCACTGAATCATCAACAACTTCCGTAGTTGGGTTGTCCTCTGAAACAGTATCGATTTCAGAATCGTAATTTTTTACTTCTTTCACTGGTTCATCTTTACTATCACTTTTTTGACTTTCAGGATCATCGTGCACATCTGTAACTAGATTTTGTGGTTGATGGTCACTTTTTGATGGAGAATCTTCTATTTTTGAACTTGATCCAGGGTCATCTTTGTAACTATCGTATCCGATTTTTACACGAGACCTTGTAATGTCTGAAGAAAAAGTCTTACGCTTACTGCGCCATGCATGACTGAAAAATCTTGGTGATGCACTTCTGGGGAAGTACTTTTTTCTATGGCATGCTGGAGTAGCACATTTATCTGAGTCACTTTTTTGGATGTTGGTCTAAAACAAAAGAAAACATTTTTAAAGTTTTATTAAAAAGAGAACACAGTAAAAATTACAAAAAATCACTGCATTTTGTGATTTTTTACCGTTTTAAGATTATTTTATCAAAATATTAAATTGATTTTCGCAAAAGTATTTTTAAGTTGCAGCTTAATATGTGCAGCATGACGCCATCTGAACCCTTACACTTTCTTCGTATCACAGTAGTCTGATCATCAAGTCAAGATCAGCTAGGAAGTCGATTATCACTGTATGCTGTCAATAAGCGGATAGGTTATCACTTTGAACAACCTGCGTAGGGACCAAGGGTGAGCGTTATTGTTAACTGTTCTCCCGTAAATTGTTCAACTTCGCTACAACTGAAACCCAAATAATTGGATCTGCTGTTCAACGACGGTTTTACAATAAAATGTGCTTCGGCAGTATTATGCATAACCCAAACAGATGAATGAGTTAAAGTCTTTCTTTGGGCTGGGACTTACATAGGACTTATATAGGTAAAGCATTTTATTAAACATATGAATCATTTGCATAGTTAAATCATTCCCAGATTACTACAGTAAAAACAATAGAAATATCACTATTACTGCAAAGATTTTGGACTAGAAAATGTAAGAAATGGTAGCTTGGAATATATATATCATAACTGTCAACCCAGAAGTCCTCGCTTCCCAGAATATGTAAAACCAATTAGCAGTTTGCGTGAAACTTAGTTTAATTTTGAACACGAATTAATTTGAACACGAACACAAAATAGCACATTGAATGCCACATTAATTTTGCATAGCTTACCCGCCTGGTAAGAACGGTAAATTATTACAAACAAAATTGCAAATATTAGACAGATTTTGCTAGTTTTTAAAAGGTTTAGAATGACATATCTGAAAAAAGTGGTAAATTATATAAGCCTACGAATTGTTTAGAAACAGTGGCGGATAAAAATCCACTAAATTGAATTTATTAAATCAAGAATCGCAATTAATAAACTACCACTTGAAAAGATTTATTCACTGTCCGGAGCAAGTTGGCATCTCTGTGTATATAAATAAAACTATTTTTGTGTGTTCCATATTGCATTAATTTCTTCAAACCATTTTAGTAACGATAATAATATTAAAAAAAATTTACTTGAGTTATGTGTTTTTAATAATCTTGTCTTAACCGGTCACCGGTGACTCCCGTGGTGCTACGAGAAAACTCGGTTCTGGTCACCGGTGACCTCCATGGCATTCAATGTGCTAAGGAAAGTTTCGTAAATTTTCTAGAAAAGTGGAGAAATTTTCTGGAAAATGGAGCCTTAATAAAAAATAAAATACCTCTTCCGATGGTTCATTCGAAGAATTGCTTTGTAAACCACTTCCTTTGGCTCGTTTTATTACCTCTTTTCCATTTGATTGAATTAAAGAAGATCTTTCGATGAAATCTGATGAATCATACACCGAGTCTTTTGTTATTCTTCGCCTTAGAGATTTCTCTGATTGGCGACTATCACATTCTTCATGTGGCACAGTTTTTCCAGAGGAACATATGGAATTTCCCATGGTTAATGATCAAAATACATGATCGAAATTTGTACTCTTTTATCTGCAATAGGAAAAAGAAGCATTAGCTACAAAAAAATCTGATACCAGCTATAAAGAATCCCTCAATCTAATCACACAGAAAACAATTCCTAATGGCATTTCTGAAGTTTGGATATATCTTGCACATTACAAAATATTGAAAAAAGTTCCAAAGAAACAATGTTTATTGTACTACGTCTACTGGAAAGTTCTAGCAGCGAAAGTACATGCCTCCAACATTGATCCAAAAGATATTTTTTTTGTAAAAAAATTAATCATGCATTTACTTTTAAATGTATATATCAGATGTACTGCTTAGTTCAGTCGTATACTTTCGTTACAGGTTTAAAAATGTATGTACAGTGCCCAAAAAAAACAAGCGGACCACCCTGAATAACTTTTGATCTAACGATCAGATCTTCATTTTCTAATGCCTAACCCCTTGGGGACGGGTGATTCAGAAAAGCATTCGTATAAAATCAGGATCAGGACGTAATTAAATAAAAAACGGTAACGTAAATGTAGTCGTTTCTAATTTGACATACTAACGTTGCTTTTACTTTAATTATTGTTAGTTTAATCACGTACATAATCAACGTTAATTCAAAGTATAACTATATAGTTTTATTTTGAACAAGGTGATGGTGAATTAAATAAATCAAACAATTATAACTCCACCCACAAATAAACTGCTGAGGAATTACTTTGATTACCAGTTTTATCTTTTTATCCTGGTTGATACCGTTTTATGCTGGCACGTATTTGTGACAGTCGGCGCGAAAATGCTAATCTTGATAGTACAAGGAGGCGACCTCAAGCATGCTAATTTATCAGTATAGACGATATTTTAAGTTAAGAAATCAGACGCAAAATCATACTTCTCTGAATAAACAGATGACTTTTTCGCCGGATCGGATTTCTGACTCCCAATACATAGGGGGCATCCAAAATTTGGGAAATATGGTTCTCATAGTTTCATCAGAAGAGCCATCCGAAGTTTAGAGAATGTTAATTTTATAAAAGACGTATATTTAAAATTCGATTTCTCAGAATCTATTGGACCGATTTCATTCACGTTTTGAATCTTGTAAATGAATATAATTTTGCGTGACAAAATACAAAATTTGAGAGAAATCACTCGAATAGTTCCTGAGGAATCGAGTTTTTAAAAAGTTGTATATTTAAAACTCAATTTTCGAACGATTTTGCTCGAAATTTATTTTTTTGTCACGCGAAATAACATTCTTTAAAATGATGTCGAAATTTGTATACCTTACAATTCAAATGTTTACGACTATTACTAAATAGAATAATGAAAAATAATAACTATTTAGTAAAATTTATTTTTACATGGAATCTTTGAATATATGAATTTGATGATTGTGTTCAAATTTTTTTTAATTCTAAAAATATTGAAATATAATAAAAAATTTTACCATATTTCAATTTTTTTATTATATTGAAATATAATAAAAAAATTGAAATATGGTAAAATACGCAAAAAGTAAAACTGAAATTAAGGAGTTCAAACTTTGGCCCACTATCCTGACTAAGCTATAGGGACTATATTATCCACATTGCTCCCCCTTTCCCTATATTTTGGGAGTGAGAAATCCGAATTCGTCGAAAACAAGGTTTGTTTATTCAGAGAAAGTTTGTTTTATTGTCTAATTTCGGAACTTAAAATATCGTTTGAACTAATTAATTAGCATATTTAAGGTCAACCCTTTGAACCATGAAGATTGAGCCTAGAATGCGAAGATCCGATCATTAGATCAAAAGTTATTTAAGGTGGTCCGTTTTTTTTTCTTTTGCGCACTGTACGTATTCTTTTGCGACATCTATGTTCTGTTTCTTTATGCTAGAACATTTTTATTGAGATAAAAGGTAAACGCCGTTTCTCACTTTCGTTTATGAAAGAATCATTTGCATTATTTCAAAAAGTGAGGTGGGTACTTTCGTGGGCACAACTTTCCGACTAATCTAATAGAATTTCAGGAATTGTAAAATTTTAAATGTTGCTCAGTTAATTAAAATAACAAATTTAAATGTTAACAAATTGCTCATTTAATTTGAATGATATATATATATATATATATATATATATATACATATATAT
>NC_092215.1:30858234-30913616 GCF_043381705.1 Parasteatoda tepidariorum | reverse complement strand
CGATGCAATCATAGGTTGTGATTAAAATATGAATTAAATTAATATATAAACAATTACAATTGATATTTTAGCATTGAATGGAATTTAAATTTGATGCATTCATAAGTTATGATAAATTATGAGTAAAATTAGAATATATGCAAATGCGATTGACAATTTAGCATTGAATAAAGTTAGAATTGTGTAATTTTAAGTTGTAAAACAAATATAACATGATATATGATAAATTTACAGAAGTTTTGTTTAATATTGGTGTCGCCATCTATCGGACACAGTTTGCAATTTAATTGAGCTGTTTTACTTTTTTCATTGAAGAAGAGTTTGATAATCTACATATTACACTAATGCAAGAGTTCAGAATGAATAGTCCGGAATTGGGCATGACTATGACATTATGGAGCATTATCTCTAATGATTCTTTGCAGTAATTGGAGTACCTCTTCATTCTTTATGAGTTCTTGCAGTTCTTTTATTATTATGACAAGTCTGCGAGCCATACCGGCTGTTGTTGTGGGAATCGGGCGAGAGCCCTTCCTAGTGGGACGGGCTATGCACCCAGTGTAGTTTGCGGTGTGGGATTCACTACAGTTGCAACATTTTGGTGGAGTGTGTCTGTCCTTTCTGCATTCATGGGAGCGATGATTGCCAGCGCATTTCACACATCTTGAGGCAGCGTTGCATGATCTTTGAGTGTGGTGGAATGCTTGACAATTAAAACATTGAATTGGTCCACGACCCCCCCTAAATCTCTCTATTCTGACTGGAATACTTTGAATAGTGGTGATGGAGTTAATTTGATGATTTTGCACTGTATTTTTAAGAATTATGAGAAAAAGTGGGAGGAGCCTATAGGCCTCGCCCACTTTTCTCTTAAACTGTATGACTTTATGAGTTGTAATGCCTGTTTTGGCCAGTTGATGGGAGATCTCATCTGTTTTGTATTCTGTTGATAGTCCACGGAGTAATACTTTAATATGTATGGTTGGATGTGCATGAAAAAATTTAACATACATATAAGGATGTTACACAGCAAGACAAAATTAAGAAGTGGTAACAATATTTACACAAAAACTATATTTTATTATTTCCATACCTGCCTAGTCTACTGACTTTAATATAGTCATTAAAATGCATTAATTGACGGTAATAAAATTAGTTTTAAGTAATAAGCTCCAGGAACTAATTTTCATAAGCCAATCTGATAATCAAAATTTATTTAAACAAAAAATTACTAGAAAAAAATCACCTTGCAAAGGGTTAAGAAGAAATAAAATAATTTCATACGAAGTTTTTATTACATTTTTTTTTAAAAAAATCAACGAAGTACACTAATCAACCTATAATGCATAGCTTAATTGTTTTTGTTTTTTTTTAATATATTAAAATCATTGGAATCGTGACTAACTTTTTTGATCTACTTACTTGAATATAGTAAGTGAAATGTATTAATTGATGGTAATAAAATTAGTTTTAAGTAATAAGCTCCAGGAATTAATTTTTATAAACCAATCTGATACCCAAAGTTTATTTAAACAAAAAATTACTAGAAAAAAATGATCTTACAAAGGGTTAAGAAGAAATAAAATAATTTTATAAGAAGTTTTTATTACATTTATTTTAAAAAATCAACAAAGTACCATAATTAACCTATAATGTATAGCTTAATTGTTTTTTTTAAAATTTATTAAAATCATTGGAATTGCGACTAACTTTTTGGGTCTACTGACTCTAATATAGTAATTGACTTGTATTAATTGGCGACTACATTTTTATGGTGGCGTAAATTAATATCTCATCAGAATTCTTTTATTTAATTACATTTATAATATAGACGCATTTTAGATGAATAATTTGGCAGGAAGTTACCGAGTCTTTGAAAAGACCTGAAAAAAGCAGATTAGGAAAAAAGGAAAGTTCGCAATTCGTCCCTTTGTTCATCAAATTGGTGAACTTATTTCATGAATAAACAATGGAAATGAACAAAGATACAGTTAGATTGTTTAGAATATCAACAAATGTTTGGTGAAGAGATAAATGCTGGTTTTATGTTTCTATGACGTCAGTACTTAAAGGTACATATCTTTCCCTATGAGCAAAAAATATACGACACAAAAATATGCAGAAGTAAAATCAATGAATAAAGATTTTCTCGGAAATCTGCCACTTTCGCCTAACAGTACTTTAGCCATCTTACCTTGGAAAATAGAAAAGTGAAGTTAAATGTATTTTAACACTATTTTTACCATTAAAAACTGTTATGAAAAGTGCATGCGGGTAAATTTCGCCCATTAATATCTGATTTGCCCATTGATATCTGATTTGCCCATTAATATCTGATTTGGAAAAAAATTCAGTAAATATATGTTAATTTGTATAGATATCCCCCTATATTACCTCGCATTTCAGCTTAAATAGCGGGCTTTTCACAGGTTTCTAGGGAAATTTATCAGTAATCACAAGTTTATTGTGGTCAGAAGTATATTAACCCTTTTGAAGGCCGTGGTAAATATACTTACCACCACGTTTTACCACTTTTAATTTAGGTTTCCATTTTTCAATTACTTCAGCTTTCTTGAAGTGAGTTTGAATAAAATTGGTAACCATTTGTCACTTTTAAAAAACGTATAAAAGTTATAAAATACAAAATTCCTTTTGAAGTTTGTAGCATTTAAGGAATAATAAAAGTCAAATAATAAATAAAGAAAAATAAAAGTCAGTAAGTTCCTAATAGGTCATGTTAAATATATTTACCACCAAAAAATGGCATTTTTATAAGCTAAATGAGTTGGTTTTTTTTTATATCAATTACTGTTCTTAAAACAATTTCAATTCCAGAAATACTTTAATTTACCTTTACTAGAAATAAAGGGTCCATTAAAGGGTTAAATTAGCGTAATTGAACCTTGGTGGCTCAGAGGATAGAGCATTTACCGTCCAATGACGTGCCACTGGTTCGAATCCCAGTAATGACTGGTTGATACAAATTACGTACTCGGCTCGCACCGACCACAGTGCTGACGTAAAATATCCTCAGAGTTAGACGCAGAGATGCCAAGTGCTCCGGACATGCCAAAATAATTAATAAAAGCGGTAAATAACTACAAAGTAAATTTTCCAAACATTTGACTATTTTTGCTTGCTTTTTTAAACGTACAGCATGACATAAGTATTACAGGGATGCCAACTGCTCCGCTTTCTGGACGAGCTTTAATAAAGTGGTAGCAAAGTAAATAGTAAAATTCTTTAAAGAAGGATAGTTACGCCTACTTTTTTATAGTGTAACCAGTAGATTGATGCTTTAATGCTGCATTTTATACGATACTTATACTTTTTGATATTTAGTGGTGAAAAATTACTTAAAATGAAAAACACTAAAGTAAAAGTAACTTAAATTTTGCTACCACTAGAAAATACTGTTTTACAAGGCGGAGCAAGTTGGCATCCATGGTATTATCATCATCATCAATACTTATCTGGGAGCCTGGGGCCGTCATCATACCTGCCAACTCTTCCGGATTTTCCGGAAGATTTTATTTTCATATTTAAGGTAGTAATTATATACTATTTTTTTCTTTTATAATCTTAATTTTTAAATGAAAATTAAGCACATATATTAATATGCGTTACTATCATGGTTGTCAACTTAAGTTTTCTCAAATACAACGTATTTGTTTGCTTAAAATTGAAGTTTTAATTCCATTTTAATACCACTGGGAAAAATGATAATGGAAGGGATTAAAAGTTGGCAGGTATGCATCATCCATACCCTCCAACTGCTACGGAATTTCCGTAGTTTCAGAAATCTTCTTTTCAGACGGTAGCAAAATTAATGTCTTAATATTTAAAAAAAATTAATTTTAGCGTAACTTGTCCACTATTACTTATTAAAGTGCAGGCCATATAGCTAGATTCTTAAGTTCTGATAAAAGTTTTATGAGATATCCATTTGCTTTAAAAATTTCTACTTTGTTTCGCTACCACTAGAAAGAATTATTTTCAAAATCCTCATAAGTTGGAGGGTATGCATCATCAATGGTATTATAAAGTGGTGAATGATATAAGCCTACGAGTTATTTAGGAATAGTGGTGGATAAAAATCTACCAAATTGAATTTATTAAGCCATTTGATAAACTACCACTATATATTATATATATATATATTTGCTATCCGGAGAAAGTTGGCATCTCTGTAAGACGGTGTTTATTCTGAGAAAGTACGTTTTTGTATCTAATTTCATTGCTTAAAATATCGTCTTCAATAATTAATTAATATATTTGAGGTGATCCTTTCGAGCTAGTCCTAGAACGTGAAAACCCGATCATTAAATCAAAAGTTATACAGATCCATTTTATTCATTTCTTTGCATTGTAAGGGGTTAAAAAATATTATATTTCACAGGGGGTCGTATAAATGTTGCGGCAAAACTCTGGAGGAATTAGGGAATATTATAAGAATTACAATTACAAAGGAACCGCAGCGAAACAAATTTGCTCCGGACAGCTGATAAATATTTTCAAGTGGTAGTATATTAATGCAGAGATGCCAACTTGCTCCGGACAGCAAATATATATTTTAAAGTGGTAGTTTATCAATTGTGTTTCTTAGTTTAATAAATTCAATTTAGTGGATTTTTATTTACCACTATTTCTAAATAATTCCTAGGCATACATAATTCACCTCTTTATAGTACTTATGCTATGTTATACCTTTTAAAAAACAAGCAAAAATAGACATATATTTGCAAAATTTCTTTTGTAGTTGTTTACCGTTTTTTTAATTATTTTAGCGTCTCCGGAGCAGTTGGCATCTCTGTTAATGTATGATTCTTAATATAGAAGAAGAAAGAAAAGACGAAATTCGGTTCAAAATTTTATTTTATTTTATAACAGTCGTTGAACAGCAGACCCAATTTTTCGGTTTAAGACAACTAATGTTCAACTCCGTAGCCTTGTAATTTTGAACCCAATTCAGAAGACTCCTGAATCAAGTATTGGGAGAAATTTGCCTTCCTGGAGGACTTTTTGATGGAACTAATCCGCATTTGCGTTACATGGAGAGGAAGACCACGAGAACCTACCACGGTTAGCCTGACGGCAAGTGGACTCTAACCCATGATCCGTCTACTACTGAAGATATTTCACGTCAGCACTGTGGTCGGTGCAAGCCGGATGCGGAATTCGTATCGACCAGCCATCGCCGAGATCGAACCACGGTTTCATCTCATTGGAAGGCGAACGCTCTATCCCCTGAGCCATCACGGTTCTCGATTCAAAATTTGAAAAAGATTCGATTTAGAAAATTCGATTTATATGGTTTTTACTCATTACTACTTCTAAATAATTCAAAGGGTAACAGGTGAAACGCCAATTTGTTACAATTGGGCCAGAATAAAATACTTCGAAAAATAACGCGAGCAAGATGGTTTATCCGAAATAAGAACATACATCGTGATCTCACCATAGAATGTTTGGAATATCCTATTACGAAGCTAACTTGCAAATCTTTTGAAAAGACCATAAACTGTGGAACCGCATGGTTTAATGAAATTTTTACTATTGAAAACTTCAGAGAAGCCATAAACCTCATGCCAAAAGCAATTAATTTTTGTAGCGACTCGGCCTTATCTAAAATACAAAATATTTAATTTGAATTCTAATTACTAGAAAGAGCCACCTTGAAAATAAAATTTCAAGAGGGATGGGAAAAGGGCCATTAAAGCGTTGAATGCCACGCTAATTTTACATGGCTCGCCCGTCTGGTCACAGCGATATATAACTGCTAACTAAATTTGCAAATATTAGACAGATTTTCCAAGCTTTTTAAAAGGTTTAGCAAGCCATCTTCCTAGTGTTTTGATTTTATTGGGCACCTGGGCCGCGAAGCGACCTCTATCCCATTCATCTGGAATTTCAAAGCTGACTTAAACAAGCACGATTTGAGTAAAGTGGCGAATTACATAAGCCTATGAATTGTTTAGAAATAATGGTGGATAAAAATCTACTAAATTGAATTTATTAAACCAAGAATCACAATTAATAAACTACCATTTGAAAATATTTATTCGCTGTCCGGATCAAATTGGCATCTCTGCGTATATAAATAAAACTATTTTTGTGTGTTCCATATTGCATCAATGTCTTCAAGCCATTTTAGTAACGATAATAATCTATAAAAAAAAATTAAAAATTTACTCGAATTATGTGTTTCTAATAATCTTAGCTTCACCGGTCACCTGTGACCCCCGCGGAGCTACGAACAAACTCAGTGTGCCGGTCACCCCCATGGCATTCAACGTGTTAACTTCCTCAGGCGCCTAGATAAATTTCGACGATGATGATGCTACACTTGAGGCTCTTAAAAAATTTGCAAAAGTAATCTACTTAAATAATGCAGTGATGTAAAAAGTTTTTTTTTACAAAAAAGTGGTATTGTGTACATATTTAATCTAAGAAGCCACACCCTTTTTCTACTTTACTATCCTTTTTCTAAAAAAAACATTTTGCATCATCAAAATTTAACCGAACGCCTGATGCCGTTTATGAACTTTTGAACCATTTTGCATCAAATTCAGAAAGGAATTTAATTATTTTAATTGTTAATGCAAAATTTTAAACATTACTATCTCTTTTCCACAGATCATGTTAATAACTAATGGTTATGGTTGGATTATAAAAAGTCCTGAATTATAAAAAAGGTCCTGAGCATTTATAGCTTTATTACATAAATGTGAATTATCTTAAGCCCACACTTTCTAGCTTGTGTAAGAGCTCCATTGCAAGGTACGTCTCTTGTTAAAAAAGAATAAAATGGAAATCAATAATTGTTCTAAAACCCTAATAACTTTTGGCATCAAATGGGATTTGCGAGCAATGAAGTAATGTTAAGGCCACACTTCCAATTAAGGTACAAAAATAGTAATATTTTCGAAAATGAAACTCGTAATATGAAAAGTTGGCGTCAAGCCATAAGCCAGAAGCGGTCAGTAGATTTAGGTAAAAATTAAAGCTTATTCATAGATACTTAAGTATTCAGTAAATGACGAAACTTGTGTTCTTTACCGTAAAAGTAGTCGTTTAGCTATCATCAGGCTGTTTGGTATTCATGAAGATATTTCCAATTGATACTGGCTTATATGCCTTAACCCTAACTTTTGTTACACATAAAGCATCAATTTAATAAATTTTTTTACTAAATTTTTGCAATGGTAGGAAACAAGCTTTAATATTTGATTCTTGATTTGTCTACATATTGTAAATTCAAAAAAAAAATTAAGCGATTAGATAAATATTTCATCTCGTTAGCGCCTAGTGTTCTCGCTTAACACTAGGTTTACGGGACGCGTCCCTTTGACGTACTTCGAATTTTATACGGAAAATTACAAGAACCGTTTGCATTTTTATTTTATCTCTTGTAATGACCTTTATCCATTGATCGGGGTAAATATATATTGAAGTCTATTTTCTTCAAAAGCGTTGAAATATTGAAATTCTCTTTGTGGTATACCTATCTCTACAGATATGCGTCAATTTGACGCGATCATAATTTAGACAAAATTTTGAGTAAACATGTAAACATAACATCAATAATAAATAGGAATGTACCGACAATACTTCGACTCGTTATCTGATATCGTTATCTCAAATGAAACAAGTTATTAACAACTGTTGCCGATAAGCAATAATAGAAAGATCAAATGGAGAATGTCAATTGATGTCAAAATGTCAGATTTTGAAGGTTTCAGTTGCTTAGTTCGAGTATTGAAAAACAAAATACTAGAATATTTCATAAATACATATCTCATATTTTAATTTTTCTTATAGTATATAATTACATTGCTTTCTAAGTGTAGAGATGACAACTGCTCCGGACTCACCAAAATAATTTTTTAAAAAAACGGTAAATAACTACTAAGTAAATTTTGCAAACATAAAGTGGTGAATTATATAAGCCTACGAATCATTTAGAAATAGTGGTGGCTGAAAATCTACTAAATTGAATTTATTAAACCAAGAATCACAATTGATAAACTACCACTTTAAAATATATATTTGCTGTCCGGAGCAAGTTGACATCTCTGCAAGTGCTGTTAGATGTATTTGTTCATGCGTCAAATTGACGCGTGTTCGTAGAGATAAGTATATAAGAAACGTCCGTAAACCTAGTGTTAAGGATAAAATTGCTCGAAAATGTATTATTAGATTAGAAATATTTTTCATTATTAAATTTTAACTTATAGGAACAGAGCATGTCTATCCAGCCAGCACCTCCTGCATCAAGAAGCCTCCACACGGTTTCAGATAAGCAGTCTGCGCAGACTACTTAAAAAGTGAACCAGTTGTGCGCACTAACCCAAATTCTCTTTTAAAAGTAATTGGAAGAAATTTATCATATATATTTGCGAATTGAATTTGCGAATTGAATTTGCGATGATTGGCAAGTAAATAAGACAAACCAATCATATTCATAAGTTAAACAAATTTTTAGAGATATATGTGTTACCACTTTCTTAATTTTACGAAATTTTCTATTCGATGGCACTTTTGTATACTGATTTACCGTCATAGTGGTTTGATCGGACTACCTATAAAAAAACCGTGTGGAGGCTTTCAGTTATAGGAGGCGTTGATCCATCACCGCAAGGCATGCTACCAGTCCTGCCAATAACTACACCTTCTGTAAAATATTTTATAGAGTGGTAGACATTCAAAAATCAAAGCTTTCTGAATTTTTGGTAATTTTGCCAACATTTTAAAAGCGTCAGCAAGAAAGAGCTGGAACAAAGTGGTGTTGCATATGAACTTTTAAATCATTTATATGTAGTGATGTGAAAAAAAAAGTTTAAATGAATAAAAAAATAATACATTGAAACATTAACTTTGCTACCACTAAAATAAAACTTTACCAAAAGCGTCGAAAGTTTGCAGCCTGTACTACAATAAAACGTTCAGCTTTTTTAGTGATAAATTTATTCCAGTGGCGGAATAATGTAGTGAAAACGTAATACTTTTTAGTAGTGTAAAAACGTTTTTAAAGAGTCGTTTTTATTCCTGATTTTTTTAAAATTTGATTCGAAAACGTAATACTTTTTTGGTGATGTAAAAAAATGTAAGAAATTTTTATATTCTTGATTTGTTTTTTTTTTTGCAATTCCGGGTAAAAAATCTCTTTATTAGATTTTAATGTAAAGTAACAAATCATGCCTCTCTAGCATATTAAGATATTATTACAATAAAACTTTTAGCTTTTTTTGATCTAAATATATTCCAGTAGCAAAATAGCAGTGGAAAAACGTTTTTAAAGACATGATTATATTCTTGATTTGTTTACAAATGGTAAAACCTGAAAAAATAAAAAGATTAGATAAATATTTCTACTCGTTAACGACTAATGTTCACGCTAAAGTATGACAATGTTAAAAAATTTATTTCATTATTAGATTATAACTTAGAGTAACAAAACATGTCATCCATCATCGCAAAACATTACTACAATAAACCGTTTAGCTTTTCTAAATCCAAATTTATTTTAGTTATGAAATGGAGTTGTGAAAACGTGATACTCTTTTGTGGTATAAAAACGTTTTTAGAAAAACGATTTTATTCTTGATTTGTTTGCATATCGTAAAACCATACAAAATTAAACGATTAAATAATATTTCAACTTGTTAGTCCCTAGTGCACTCTTTTGAGGACAAAACTGTTAAAGAATTTATTTCATTATACGATTTTAATTAAGAGGATTAAAACACATGCTATCCAGCATCCTAAGAGACTACTACAATAAAACTTTCAGCTTTTTAAAGCTAAATTTATAATAGTTACCACATAGTTTCTTAAAAACATGGTACTTTTTGGGGGAGTAAAAGCGTTTTTACAAAATCGATTTATTAGTACAGCGTTTGCAACAGAGCGGCAAGAGTCTAGAAAAATTTAAAGGCGGGTGACAAATCTTTCCAAAGTTTATTAAGAATTTAAACGCTTTAACTTCCGGTAACTTTTCGAAATTCGGTTGGTCAGCTGCAACACATAAATTTTGAGCCGTAGTGGCTCAGGGGATTGAGCTCTCGCCTCCCAATGAGATGACCCATGTTCGATCCCAGCAATAGCTAGTCGATTTGAAATCCGCAACCGGCTCGCAACGACCACGGTGCTGACATAAAATATCCGCAGTGGTAGACCGATCATGGGTAAGAGTTCCCTTGCCGTCAGGCTAACCGTGGGAGGTTCTCGTGGTCTTCCTCTCCATGTAACGCAAATGTGGGTTAGTTCCATCAAAAAGTCCTCCACGAATTCAAATTTCTCCCAATACTTGATCCTAGAGTTCCCCTGTCTTCTGGATTAGGTTTACAATTACAAGGCTACGGAGTTAAACATTAGTAGCCGTAAACCCTAAATTGGGTCGGCTGTTTAACGACTGTTATAAAAGAAAATAAAAACGCATATATTTAGATCGATAGTTTAAATATTTTTTAACGATTTTTTTCCTTCCGGTTTTAAAGTTTTTTTTAGATGAAGCTATCCTGTTTGGAGAAAACGAAAAAAATTTTAGCAGTGTTTCACAAATAGCTTGCCATATTATGAAAAATAGTATGTTATGAAATAAATCCTTTACAGTAATTTAATATTTTCCCCTTTTGACTACTTTTAGGATTTCAAAATATCTCTGCTACGTAATTTCAGATCGAAATAAATGTATTTAATCATTAATTGCAGTGAAAATCGTTTTGCTTCTGCTTATTAAATTTACAAGAATAAAATAAGTGAAATACTATCTTTTCTTTTAATCCTGGAATATAATTTCAAGGAATTTCTGATCTATATTGGGTTAATTGGAATCCGTAAGTGTAACGGTAAAGTTACAATAATTCTAGTGCTAAATAATTCTAGGAACCAAATTTTTTGTTGCATTTATACAAGTACTTGATCTTTTTTAATTCGGGTAAGTTGATATTAAATCTCAAATTAGTTTCGCTCCAAAAGCTACAGATTGTGCTTCCTTTTTTTACTTAGTTTATTTATTTCTTGTCTGAATGAACAAGCTTAGAAAGAATGCACATATTAATATATCTAGGTACACACTTGTCTGCTTTTTTTGAAAATAACATGAAAGACAAAAAACAGAAGACCTTAACTTATTGCTTTATAAACTGAAAGGTAATATTATCGCATTCTTCTTACCTACGCACCAGAGAAGTGGGGACTTTTTGTAGTCACTTGAGTGAGTTTCAAAAAGTCTTAGTTTGGACTATATTTTTAAATTGAATAGAAACTGAAGCTTGTAATAGGAAGCTGACTGCAGATTTCCAATCAGCGATGCAAAAGTATTCAAGATCTGTTAAAAAAAATTTCCCCATCTGCAAAATTTTGACTTTAGTGTATAGTTCAGGAGCCACCTTTCCATGCTTTTGAACTATAGGTCAAATAAATAATTTAGTAATAAATCATAACAGCATCTCAAGAATGTTTGAAAAATATGCAAAACAATTAACTGTAACTGCAGCAAAACACGTTTCTTTTAAGCGGAAATGGCTTTTTTCAAAAAGCGCCTTTTCCAAAAATTTTATTTCTTCATGTTCGAAATAGAAAGGGTATAGGAAAAGAACAGTTAAGTTGGCTTTAATACTTAAACCTCTATATAAGTTTCTCGTTTTTAATGTATGACTCATGAATTCACACGAAAGATTCATTATATTGAAGAAAACAATCTCAATGAATTCTCGACTCAAAAGCAAACTCGTAAAAAAGTGAGGAATTTAAAGAAAAACAAATGTATTAATTAATTTGCTAATGAACAAAAAAATTTCTGAATTGGAACATTATCAATTCGTGCAACAAATGGGTCGTAACACAAAATAGTGGATTTTCCAGTAAGTGCAAAAACCTGTACTCAACAGCTATTGATTTATCATAAAGTCATCATGCTTCGAGTGCGGAAATTTAATACACTATAGTTAAAATAGCTTGCGTGTTTATTAAAGCATTATTTTTCTACATCTAATGGTGAGAGTGGTTTCAGTACAAGAAGCGAAATTTTTGCGTTACGACAAGAGTATGATGTAAATTTTCTGCATGTAAGGCATTCTCTAAATTTTTTGTATCAAAATTTGATTTTTCATACCATTTGATTCATTAAAAAAAGTAATTTTAGAAAATAATTTTAAGAAATAATAATCAAACTAATTTTAACTAAACTAATAATCTTCGAAAAAGTTTTAAAAAGTGAAGTAGTAACTAATTTTATGGCTTTGTCGCAACCTTTCTCTTAATCCACGTCATACGATTTCACGTTTCAAAGCACCAATTCCACGTCATACGAGTCCACGTTTCAGAACTCCAATTCCACGTCATACGAGTCCATGTTTCAGAACTCCAATTTCACATCATACTAGTCCACGTTTCAGAACTCCAATTTCACATCATACTAGTCCACGTTTCAGAACTCCAATTCCACGTCATACGAGTCCACGTTTCAGAACTCCAATTCCACGACATTCGAGTCCATGTTTCAGAACTCCAATTCCACGAAATATGAGGTAGTCCTAAATTTGCACTTTTTTTAAGTTTCACATGAGTTTATGCTTTTTTGTTTCGATTTTTTTTATCTGTACTTAAAATACGCCATTGAATTAGGGAAATTGCAGCAATGTTAGATAGTTCTCCATATTTTGTTTAAAATTTTTATATCTCCTGATCATTTAAGAGTCTTCATTTCAAACCTAGTAACAATGTATCAATGTGCAAATATGTCAGAAACTGGAATGTCACAAAATTACATGTATCTTTGAAAGGCCATACAGGTAAAAAGTAAGAGGAACATATCTGTTATACCTTTGAATTGCGTGTTTCTATAAGCAGTAATGAGTATATAGTGAAAGTTACGCTGTGCATATACATTTAAGTGGTACAGTGTAGCTTTTAACCTTTGAACCCGATGGGACACCGACGTCCCTGTTATGTATCTTTTTGACATTATAATTACATGCGAAAATATAATTGATAGTTTTTTCAAAACAAAAAATAGTCTAATAGTTAATAAAAAAATTTGTTAGATTATCGGAATTATATTTGTACTAAAAAACAAAATCCTAAGAAAATAGTTTGAAATAATTTTTTCCTTTCATGTTCACAAATTTATCAATAATTGATTTTGTAAAGTAAAGAAATTTCAATGATGAACAAATGTCTGCCAGATTTAAATAACTGAAAATAAGATCAAATAGGAAAAATTATTGTTTGGAAGTGAGCCGTGTTTCGAAGATTTTATCTTTAACGCTGAAAAAGACACCGGTGTTTCATACTTTATTTCATAGCCATAAAGATATAATCTTTTCATCAGCTCACACGATTATATCCGCAAAAAAGAGTACTTTCTAATATTGCATCAGTATAGCCAAAGCAAAATATATCAATGCAATAGTGTGAGAAGCTATCAAAAAATTTTACAAAAAAATTCCAACAAATAAATAAAATAGAACACAATAAGTAAAAATATCACGATTATATATTTTGATCTAAAATTAGTAACCTATAATTTCAATCTGAAGTCCAGGACAAATTTAGAATATGTCAAGTTAATAAGCATGGATGCTCTGTTCGTTTTTTCATAACCGTACTTTTTGCAACGGAACATTCTCGCCACAATTGTCGGAAATCAGTTAATATAAAGTTAAATAATCAAAGTTACTTTGTCTTAAAATTAGATTGGTTATCTATATATAACATAAATAATTCATGAAAATGTCTGCACGAATTTTTTTACTTTTTTTAGGTCACCATTAGTTGAAGAATTACCTTTTCCGATCGATGATAGAAAACCTCACTAAGATTACCGTGATTTCCGTTCATAAGATGATTTTTTTTTTGTATCGTTAACGTCATTCACTTATATAAAGAGTTGGTATTTTAAGACTGGAACGAAATAAATTGTTGATTTATTCGATAAAACACTAATTGGAATCTGAAAACCTTTAACCCATTCTCTGCTGTGGGGGCAAGCAACATTTTGTAGAAACATGATACCACGATAAACACATTTGTGTTATAATATATTGTGGTGAATACGAACATATGAATTTGACAAAATAAATGCTATGAATTAAATAACTAAGTTAACATTATTTTTTTTTATGTATTTCTGAAATTTAAACATAGGGAAGTTATTCTACGGTCACGTGTTGGATATTATTTGGTATATTTTCTTCATCAAATGTGTTTTAAAATATTTTAATCTTTAAAAAAAATGAAGCAATTTATAAGTATTATAATACTTACTGATGTTGTTATTATTACTATTATTATATATATATATATATATATATATATATCTGATATGATACTCTCTTTTTAAACAGAGCTCGTAAGGCCCTTAAGATACTGAAATGGGGGCACGAAAACTTAAAAGATTTTTTTTTTCCTNATATATATACATATATATATTGATAGATAAATTTATTCATTTATTTGTAATAAACGGATGAACTAAGTTGATAATGAATTCAATGAATCGATGATCGAATTGGAAAAGAAAATTTATTTATCATATTTAATTTCATAAAAAGAAGACTTTTGAAAATGCTTTTCAGTAGTTTTAGTAATATTTGAAATCATTATAATATCGCGATTATTATTTATTTTAAAATTTGCCCGTAATTCGCAACTTGCGGGACACCCGTAACAAACTACTGACGAATGAACGTCTCGCATGTGCTGTTGTTTCTGATGTCACTTGCCAACTAACAGCATATGCCAGCTTGTCGAAACCACTCGAATTTAAACCACGCGAAAGAACGCCATCTATGGCCAAGAATACGTCTTCAGTAACACGCACGTAGCAGCCTGTTTATAGGGCTGGTCCATTCTTACGTCCATTTATTCAGTCATAGATCGTTAGTTTGACCTGAACCAGAGAACGATCTATCTCCAATGCAGTACTCCCAGAGGCATTGATTTGGTATGGGAACATGGAGGACTTTGTGACTCAATGGATTTAGCATGCCCCGATCCCCATTTACTACACCTTTTCATTTACTACACTAACGCTTTCTACTTCGCCCGGCGGGGATTAAACTCACGACCTGTTGGACATGGGTCCTACGCCTTATCAACCAGGCAATCCCAATCCGTTCCACATGTGATAGCATGTAATGAAACATCTTTAAACTTAATTTTAACCTATTGTAGACCTTCCTTGCGTATGATTTACAATGTATTAGAGCATGTTAACCATAAAAGTATTTCTTATGGTATTTCATCAAACGAAGATTGCGAAATTCCAATTTTATTTTATGTTCTAATAAATTATAAAGCAATAAAGTAAAACAAAATGTTTACAAAGAATTGCAATTTTATTTTTTTCTCTTTAAGCTGGATTTTTCGTAGTTATATATTGACAATTATGAGTGCAGAAATTATTTTTACAATCTGTTACATTTCATATATGGTACAGTAGTATGAAAATCATCATTAGTAAATTCCAAATACACCATTTGCTTCAATGATATTTAAATCATGTCTGGACTTCTTATGCGCATTATTATTCTTAAATTTCTATGAAATAAAAAATAGCAAATGCTATCACCCTGGACAATTATGTTGTTTCTTATGACACTTGGACAAGCCAAGTACGGCAGCTATTAAATCAGGAAGATGCGTCGTTCTTTTCACAAGAGAGTACCAGAAGGGTTGAACTGGACAATTATTAAAATCGTTAGCATGACTTTTTTTATCATTGACAATTGATTCGGTATCCTTACATTAGATTTTCAGTTAATTTTAAATTAACTTCCTTGTCTCAACCGTGGTGACTTATAAGATAGAGCACTCGCTTCCCAATGAGTTAAACCAGGTTCGAATCCCTGCGGTGGCTGGTCAATTCGAGTTCCATACCCGGCTCGCACCGACAGCAATACAGACGTAACAGTGCGTGGTAGACGGATCATGGGAAAGAGTCACCTTGTCATCAGGCTAACCATGGAAGGTTTTCTTGGTTTTTCTCCCCATGTAACGCAAATGCAGGTTAGTTCGAACAAAAAGCCCTCCACGGAGGCAAATTTATGCCCAATATTTGATCCAGGAGTTACCGTGTCTCCTGGATTGAATTCAAAATTACAAACCTACGGAGTTGAACATTATTAGTCGTAAACACTAAATTCAATGACTGTTATAAAAAAATCCTTTTCATTCCATTATATAATATATTGTTTTATTTTTGAATCATGTAATACTACTTCTATACGCTTGCTATTTAAATCTGATGCTATTTAAATTTCTAAACTAAAAAATTACTTTAGAAATTTTTTGTTAGCATATGCTGATTCCACAAAATCTCTTACCAACCGAATGAGGAGTTCATTTTGTGTCATCAGAGAGTTTAAGTCAACTGAGGTGTTTTACATTTCCCCCATTATATTCTACTTTTTTTTTTTTGCATAGATCACTAATCCAGCTTTCTTTCATTCAAACTAGCGCAATTCCAATCTTTAGAATTAACCCTCAGAATCAATATTTGCTTCTTTTTCTGATATCTTAAGTCAGGAAATTTCATTTTCTTAATTCTGGTAATTTAGAAAATAAAGATTTCTTTTTCTTTGCTCCCTGCTTCTCCGGGATTTGTTTCTTTTTTTTATTTTCTCACTGTGATATTTTTTTTTGTAAAGAACTGAAAATGCGTTGAGTAATTAGAATTTAAATAGTTTTTTTAAGAAATTATGAAGAAAACATTATTTCCAAAATCTCGAGATTGTTTTAACCCAAAAAATATATTCAAAATATTTTTCATCGATGCTTCAGAATCTATAGTTTGGCATGACTTTTGTGTGTAAGAAAGCAAAGAATATTTTTTATTCAATTTTACACAATCATATAATATACAATATCATATTTAATAAATTACATGAGGCAAAAAAATGTCCCTCAATTTTCAAAAATTCGTAAAAATTTCGATTTATTGATGTAATGAATATGACAAAATGCATTCTCAATTTTTTTTAAAAAAGTTGCACCATTTTAATGAATTCATTCAAAAGAATGACAAATCGATATTTAAAGATAAAATTTGAAAACATAGCAGCTATTTGAAAAAAATCATAAATCATTAATAAATTTGATCATTTACAGTTAAATGTTAGAGGTCTTAGTATCAGGAAAGAAATATATATATTTTTTTATATTTTATTCTCACTTTTACTCATTATTTTTTATTTTTTGTTTTATAGCTTTTGTGTACTCAAGCTTTAATAAAATAATTACGCCTAAAAATGCAAGTGGTAGAAACTTAATTCATTTTTGTTACATTTATTTCTTTTCATTATTAAATCACAACTACCACCTTGTCTTATATTTCAAATTATATATATTTAAAACTAAAATATCCAAGTAATCTAGAAAAAATTCCTAATAGTGTTTGTTAACATGAGCTTTCGAAGCTCTGTCGCCAAGGAAAATAAAAAAAACACATTTTAAGTGCCTTACACTTGAGGCAAAACTATGATTTTAAACTATATATATATGTATACATAAGTTCAAAATGAAGAAAAAGCAAAGGAAAATTACAACCATATCAAAAAGGGGGGGAAAAAGAAAAATAATAATAAAAAAAATTACAAACAACTGGGGGGAGAAAAAAATAAAAAAAAATTCCGGGAAAAAAAAAAAGATAAAATTTCATTCTTTCTTTTCGGATTTTTTTTAAATCTTTCTTCCCCCCAGTTGTTTGTTATTTTTTTTATTATTATTTTTCTTTTTCCCCCTTTTTTCATGCGTCTGAAATTTTCCTTTGTTTTATCTTCATTTTGAACTTATTTTATGAGTTCTATTTTCTTGCAGCTTATGCGCAATAAATGAAGCNTATATATATATATATATATAATCTGGGCTTTAGAATACTAGACGAGGCCTTATAAGCAGTGTTTATAATGAGCACGCAATCCTGCTTTTTGAGATGCGCCCATTTCCATAAATACGGGTTTTTAAACGCAACTGTTTCTTTAACATGAACATTGAGCGTCAGCGGCGTCAATTTTTTAAACACGCATTTTGATTTCAGTCCTTTTTCTTGTATACATTTCCTTATAAACTGTATGTGTCTTTCTGTTGCCCCTCTTTAATTTGTGATATACGTTCTTTAACTAGACGAGGCCTTATAAGCCGTGTTTGCAATGAGCACACAATCCTGCCTTTTGAGATGCATCCATTTCCATAAATACGCGTTTTTAGACGCAACCGTTTCTTTAATACACACATTGAGCGTAAGCGGTGTCAATTTTTTAAACACGTATTTTGAGCTCAGTCCTTTTTCTGGTCAAAATTTTCTAATAACCTGGATGTGTCTTTCTGATGCCCTTTTTCAATTTGTGCTATACATACTTTAACTAGACGAGATCTTACAAGCCGTGTTTGTAATGAGCACACAATCCTACTTTTTGAGATGCCTCCATTTCCATAAATAAGCGTTTTTAGACGCAACCGTTTCTTTAATACACACATTGAGCGTAAGCGGTGTCAATTTTTTAAACTCGTATTTTGTGCTCAGTCCTTTTTCTTGTATAAATTTCCTGATAAACTGTATGTGTCTTTCAGATGCCCTTCTTTAATTTGTGATATACGTTCTTTAACTGAACGAGGCATTATAAGCCGTGTTTGTTATGGCACACAATCCTGCTTTTGTACGTGTAATTATAAATTTATTATTGAGTTATCTCGTTGTAATTCCTCTATCGTATTTTCTGAATTGCGCATATTTCTGTGAAATTTAGAATTCCATACTTCACCACTTTATAAAATACTTTGAAGAAAAAGGAGTATTTGATATCTCTGTATATGTAATGATTTAAATAAAATCATTCTAAGAATTTTTGGAGAAATTAATATCTAAATAAATTTTCTATTTTTTTATAATTATCTTTTTTAACATCTTTCCATATTTTACTCAAAATAACATAACCCTCTAATTCTTGTAAATCATGAATCTTCTATTTCAAAATGGTCATAAATGAAGTTATTATGTATAATCAAAGGGTAACGCTCTACGTAATAACATTACGCCACCTAGTGGTACATTTTAACACCACTTCCAGTGATAAGACAAATAGCAATTATTAATTACAAAATTATAGAGCATAATCGATTTAGTTATAAAAATATGCGCTGAGCACAAAAATGTTAAAAATAGAATACGTAAAACGCATCTTTATTAACATCTTCCCATATTTTACTCAGAATAACGTAACCCTCAAATTTCTAATAAATCTTGAATCGTCTATTTCAAAATAGTCATGAATGAAGTTATTATGTATAATCAAAGAGTAAAGCTTTACCTAATAAGATTACGCCATCTAGTGGTACGTTTTAACACTACTCCCAATGGTAAGGCAAATAAAAAATATTAATTATAAAATCATAGAGCATAATTGATTTAGATATAAAAATATGCACTGCGCACAAAATTTTTAAAAATAAAATACGTAAAACGCATCTTTATTAACATCTTTCCTTATTTTACTCAATCTAACGCAAACCTCCAATTCTCGTAAATCTGGAATCTTTTATTGATTCTTGTAAATCTGGTATCTTATAATCATCTTTATTAACATCTTTCCATATTTTACTCAAACTAACGTAAGCCTCTAATTCTATTAAATCTTGAATCTTCTATTTCAAAATAGTCATAAGTGAAGTTATAATGCATAATCAAAGGGTAGCGCTTTACGTAATAAGATAATGCCATCTAGTGGTACATTTTAACAACACTCATAATGATGAGGCAAATAAAATATAATTATTACAAAATTATGGAGCGTAATCGATTTACTTATAAAAATATGCACTGCGCAGAAAAATAATAAAAAGTAGAATACGTAAAACGCGTATCCATTTAGTCATGATTTTCATAGGCCGTGAGACGTCCTGGAAAGCCGACAAAAGAAGAAAAGATCACGTATTGGTCATAAACCAAAGAGTTAGCAGCGAAAGTGTGATAACAGTAAAAACTAATGCAATAACTAGAAGAAATTGTTACTCGGTGTTTTCTTTTGAAAAAGTTTGGAAAGCAGAAAAAAATGTTCGCACATTTACTTGCACTAAGAATCTATCATTTGCTTTTCTCTAATCAAGCACAGTTGTATATTGATTATGTAATCAAAGATGTTATTGTATAATTTTTACCATCTTTGCCAAAAAAGAAGCAATTCTTAATTTTGGCAATATTATAATATTAAAAATAGGTTTTAAGCCCATAGTTAAGAGACTGTAGCACTTTTTGTCAGAAAGAGTGATAAAAATATTAGGGGGCCCGGAAATAAATGTCGTTTCGGTGTATTAAATATTCGTTAGTCTTAAAAACAAAATCATTTTTTTTACTCATTTTTGATTCAGTATTGAAAGGCTGTTGCTTACGAGGGTGAATACATTATTGATTAAAAGTAAAAACTTGATAAAAAGTATCCAATACACCGAAACGACATTAGTTTCCAGTCCCCCTAATATTTTATTTTTTTACTTTTAGAAGGTTCATAATGTATTTGTCACAACGAACACATACTTAAAAGTACAAAATCTTAAAGAATCCTTAAGCTAAAAATTCAAAATTTCATAAGTTATTATCATGAGCCGCAGTGGCTCAGGGGACAGTGCGTTCGCCTACCAATGAGGTGACCCAGGTGCGAATCCCAGCGGTAGCTGGTTGATACGAATCCTGCTCCTGGTTCGCATCGACCGTAGTTCTGACGTAAAATATCCTCAGTGGTATATGGATCATGGGTTAGAATACCCTTGCCGTGAGACTAACCGTGGGAGGTTTTCGTGAATTTTCTTTACAAATGCTTGTTAGTACCATAAAAAAGTTCACCGAGATGGTTAATTTATCCCAATGCTTGATTCAGGAGTTCGCTTGTCGTCTGGGTGAGGATTGAAGTTACAATCCCAAGGAGCTGAATATTGATAGTCGTACTCTCAGAATCGGGTCGACTGTTCAACAACGGTTATAATATAAAATAAAAAGTTATTATTATAAATATAGTAGAGTTTACTTAATTGGGAGGTGTAAGTTGGAGAAGATGATGCCTGCGCATTTGCGACACACGGACTTATAAATCCGCATCCGCTTTGCACCGACTACAATGCTGATGTGAAATATCCTCAATAGTAGACGGTTTAGTTCCATTAAAAAAACCTCCGCGAAAGCAAAATTTTCCCAATACTTGATACAGGAGTTCCCTTGTCTTCTGGATTGGGTTCGAAGTTACAAGACTACTTACATTAGTAGCCGTAAACCCAGAAAAGTGGGCCGGCTGTTTAACGACGGTTATAAGTTAATACATATATTAGCAATTCCACAAATAAACGCCAATTAGGAGGCCAAATAAAATTTAAAAAATTTTGGTGGGTGGCACACTATTTCTACATGAATTTTCTTCTTTTTTACAGCCTAAAAATGCAAGAAAAAATCGTGAACATGAAATTTTTTCTTTGTGACATACATTAAATGTGACATACTCTTTCTGACATACTCAGATAAATCGGAGCCATTTATTCAGATGAAACATTTTCACATAAATATAATATTATTATAATGTCTCTCTAAAATGTATTTATAGAGATTTCATACTATAAGATTATATTTTAGTATAAAAAACAAAAATAAAAAAAATTAATCAAAGTTCGTAAATTGAAAAAATTGGGAAAATTTTAAATTTGGTATTTTGTCATTTGAAGTATGTCGCAAATAAAAAATTTCATGCTCAATATTTTTTCTTGCTTTTTTAGGGTGTAAAAAAGAAGAAATTTCATGTAGAAATAGCTTGCCCCCCCCCCTAAAAAATTTATTTTTGCTTGGTCGCCTAATTTGCGTTTATTTGTAGAATTGCTCATATGAGCAATTCTACAAATAAACGCCAATTTTTATACTAAAATATAATCTTAAAGTATGAAATCTCTATAAATACATTTTAGAGAGACATTATAATAATATTATATTTATGTAAAAATCGTTTTATCTAAATAAAAGGCTCAGATTTATCTGAGTATGTCAGAAAGAGTAAGTCACATTTAAAGTATGTCACAAAGAAAAAATTTCATGCTTAATATTTTTTCTTGCTTTTTTAGGGTGCAAAAAAGAAAAAATTTCATGTAGAAATATCGTGCCTCCCCCCCTAAAAAATTAATTTTTGTTTGGCCGCCTAATTTGCGTTTATTTGCAGAATTGCTCATACGAGCAATTCTACAAATAAACGCCAATTTTTATACTAAAATATAATCTTATAGTATGAAATCTCTATAAATACATTTTAGAGAGACATTATAATAATATTATATTTATGTAAAAATCGTTTTAATCTAAATAAATCGCTCAGATTTATCTGAGTATGTCAGAAAGAGTATGTCGCATTTAAAGTATGTCACAAAGAAAAAATTTCATGTTCACGATTTCTTCTTGCCTTTCTAGGGTTTAAAAAGGAAGAAAAATCATGTTGAAATAGTGTGCCCCCCCCCAAAAAAAAAAATTTTTTTTGGCAGCCTAATTGGCGTTTATTTGTAGAATTGCTCATATATATATACAATATCTTTTCTGATAATTTCGTAGTTTCTGATGTACTGTCTATCTAAAGTTAAGTTTCCAATCAAAGTTTGCTGCTTCGGAAAGGGTAAATATGTTTTTGTGAATGCGATGTACTTTTATCTCCAGAATAAATTTCAATAAATAAAATTTTTGAGTAACCAGTCTTAACTTTGCTTCATGTTATGTTCCCGGGAACTTCAACCTTTAATGCGTTAAATTAATTTCGTTTTTGATGACTATTTTCCCGAGTAATAAATTTATATTTACACTTCCAAATGAGTAGCAATATTTTTATATAATTTTCCAGCAACCTGCATTTTCTATTTTTGCAACACTTTATCATAAGTTATCCGATATATCTTAGATTAATGGTCCCATAACACATCATTTATTTTCCACCTATTCTAAATTAAATTTTCGCCAAGGCGTAAGGGCATGGAATAAAATAAATTGGTATATTAAGAAGAATAGGAGAGTAAAAGATATCTGGGTCATAAGATGGCTACTAATAGCGCCAGTGACAGTTGAATTATGGGTAGTTCAGACGACAGTATTCATTAAATCATCATCATCGATATTCTTACTTATCACGACACTAGGACATCACACAGGTTTCATGAACTAGTATGGGCTTTAGGAAAATCTTCTTTAAATCCTAGCTTGTTATGATTTTTAAAACAGATAAGAATTTGCTTTTAAAATTTTAGAATTATTTGCAATTAATTGTCAAATGGATTATATATTTTTAAAAAACTATAAAAGATTTCGTAAAGTAAATAAGTTGTAGTACACATTTTTTTAAATAAGTTGTAAAGTAAATAAGTTGCAGCGAAATTTTGTCTCACTTAAAAGAATGCAATATTTTATTAATAAATAGTAGTTTCAGAAATTATTTTATTAGTAAATAGTACTTTAGAATTATTTTATTACTAGAAGTTTATTTTATTAGTAAACAGTAGTTTTTTAATAGTTAACAGTAAACCTTTCAAAAACCTAGCTTGTTATAATTTTTATAACAAATAAGAATTTTGCTTTGAAATTTAAGAATTATTTGCAAATTATTTAAAATGAGTTATATATTTATAAACAACTATAAAAGGTTTCGTAAAGTTAATAAGTTGTAGTTCAACGAAATTTTGTTTCACTTAAGAGAGTATCATATTTTATCTATGAATAGTAGTTTTAAAAATTATTTTATTAGTAAATAGTATTTTAGAATTATTTCATTAGAAGAAGTTTATTTTATTTGTAGAAGTTTATTTTATTAGAAAATAGTAGTTTTTAATAATAAATACCACTTTTAGAAAGCAAAATTACGATTGATTTTTACTTTAATTCTTAATACATATTTAAGTTATTGTATAGTAACTAAACATATTTTTAGATAACTGTAATAAATAGGACTAGTAATTACTTTTTGTGATATATATATAGATTAAAATACCTTATATTCATTTTTTCAAAAGTTAAACAACTTATTCTTAACTACCAAAACACATTTATTTTGATTGGTTTAGAATGCATATCTAGTAGTAAGACCGGTGGTCTGTAATTTTAAAAATAAAGTGCTAATTAAAATGAATTTTTTTACAATAATTCCTCATTAAACAAACACTGCTATTTATCTAATATACTTGCTTGCTTGCTTTATTTAGAAAAACTGGTCACCTGGGCCACGCAGCGGGCCCTATCCCATGCATCATGAAATTAAATACATTGAGGTAAAAACATTTTGAATTTAGCAACATTGGGATAGCTATAAAATTTATCTAATATACAGGACACTGACAACTTTCTATGCTTTTTTATAAATTTTCCTATAGAAGTAGCTAAGTTTATATTTTTATGTATGATTCTTTGGTTATGAACGTTTGAATAATTTACAAGTAGTGCTGTAGAAAATAACTTTAAAACATATTTACAAAACAAAGAACTATACGCTTAACCCTTTCGCGCCGACTGTCACAAATACGTGCCAGCATAAAACCGCATCAATCAGGGCAAAAAGATAAAACTGGTAATCAAAGTAATTCTTTAGCAGTTTATTTATGGGAGGAGTTATATTTGTTTGATTTATTTAATTCACCATTACTTTGTTCAAAATAAAACTATTTAGTTATACTTAGAATTAACATTGATTATATATATGATTAAACCAACAATAATTAAAGTAAAAGCAAGGTAAGTCTGTCAAATTAGCAACGACTACATTTAAGTTACCATTTTTTATTTAATTACAACTTGATTCTGATTTTGTACGAATGCTTTTCTGAATCACCCGTCTCCAAGGAGTTAATGTATGATTCTTGGTATAGTAAATTCGATTTATGTAACTTTTATTCACCACTACTTCTAAGTAACGCCACTTTGTTTCTAATCAGCTGAGTTGAGCCTTGTAAAAAGTTCGCTAAATTAACCGAAAATCTGCTCTGTTTATAGTCTGTCTAAAGTCTAAAGTATTTTGTCGAGTCCAGAGCAGTTGACATCTCTATAAAACTACTAGTATAAGAGTTTCACGAATAATTCACTCTTTTAAAAACAAGCTGTAACTGGAATAGTTATATCCGAACGCTAGCAGAACTATCAGACAAATCACCTGGTTTTATCCAAACACTTAAAATAGAAGTGAAATAACTATCAATAAAAGTGTAGTTCCATAGTCTAGTAAATTTTTTTCTCAATTTCCTTTTTTTTTTTTTAAGTTTAAACAAAATGTATTATTTATTATTAAATTATTGACTTGAAAAAATTCATTTGACTTATTTAAGGCAACTTAGAAAAAATAGAATATCTTGTTTAAGAACATTTTGTTGCTCACTAGAATATTTCGATGACCTAAATTCAGATCTAATTGCATTTATATTCAATAAAATTCATTTATAATAAATTTAGGTGAACAGGAATATATCATTTAAATTTCGATGAATATGAATGTATTCATCTAAATTGTTTTATAATAAATTTAGGCGAACAAGATGGGCTCGATTTTTTTAAGCTAAACTTAAAAATGAAATTACTTGAAGTTACAAATAAATAACTTGAATGAAGTTACCAGTTTTATTTTTTTTTAAAAAGCATATGGAGACATCGGCCCTTGACCAGGATTCCCTAGCATTAAGCCTCTGCTACATCTTTCATGATGCCTTTAATTATTTTATCGCATTTCAGGTTCGTTTCCGAACCACCAATACAACTTTCTGATGTATGTCCCTTTGGGATATTTCATGATGAATGGGATAAGGGCCATTTAGGCCTCAGATGCCCAGTTCTAAAACAACGAACGAACGAACAGGATTCCCTAGGACCGTAAAGAAAGTTTTTTTAACTGTTGTAGTAAACTTTCGTTAAAGAAAGAAAGACTTTCTTATGCTACCACTTTAAAATTTTGAAGTCCCGTAGGAAAGAATTATTTATTAAAATATATATTTCATTGGTAAACTAATATGTAGTGGAGGTCACAAATGTATTGAATGATTAATTATCCTCTTTCTGCAGTTAGAGGGTTCCCTTGACCTGGAAAAAATAAATAAGTGGTAGCTAAGATTTTTCAAGACTGCTGAAAAATGCTTAAATTTATCTTTCATTTGTGAATTACGAAATTTTTCCGGTGTTACTTTTTGCACCAATATATATTTTGTTTAAGTTAAAGATTTATTCGTAATCAGTTATCCTCTTCTTGCTATTAGAGGGTCATGAACTGGAAAAATTAAATAAGTGATAGCTGAGACTTTTCAAGACTAATGAAAAATGCTTAAATTTATCTTTTGTTTGTGAATTACAAAATTATTCCTAATTTTCGTTTTGCACCAATATATTTCCTAAAAATTAAGTATTAATTTCTTCCTTAAAACATCTAGATATATCTCACTTTTTCTCTTTGTAATTAAACGGTCAAGATCCATCTGTTTATTCTTGCCTTTAATTATAATTTTCAAAAGACAGTGGGAACAATGACCTGAAAGCTTTTTGACCGAAGGGCATCGCCTTTTCCGCCAGACACTCAAAAGCATGAAGATAGCAAACTTTAATTCCTCCGTAACACTGGGTTTATCTTTGTCTAGTCCTCTAAGTAGCGCCATTTGTTCCTGTACTTGACAAGGATTTAAAAGCTGTTTACATTGAGCATGGAAGCATACTTATGTATTTGTAACTATAAATAAATAAGCCAAACTTAAGGAGGAACATTAGCATGCAAACGGTTAAAATTGAAATGATGACTAAAATGCTATAGTGAAAACGAGTCATACAGGATTAATGTTCAAACTTAGCAGATATTAGGTGTATAGTTCGTTCACCAGGAGTTAGCACTTGGCTTCGCCTTCATCACGTGGTATCGGATGATACTATTTCGCTATTTTGGGGAGAAGGATGTGAACAAGGCTGCTATTTTTACGATCGTATGACAGAAGTATTTATTTCGCAATCTTCATGTGCATTTTATTTCATAAACTTACTAATATTTCTCTCTTTTTATTGAATAGTTTGTTCTTTTTGAGATATTTCGCTGGGAAAAAGTTTTTAAATATAAATTAGCTAGAATAACGAAACGTATAATAGCTGATGATAAAGCGAAGTAAGTGACTGAAAAAGAATTCACTGTTTGTGTTTGGCCATCACCTTCTACATCAGAAAGCCTCCACACGGTTTCTTTTAAGTAGTCTGAGCAGACTGTTTAAAAAGGGAACAGTTTGAGCTCATGAAACCAAATTCTATTTTAAAAGTGACAGAGAGGAATTTGTCATATATATTTGAGAATTGAATGTGTAGTGGTAGACAAGTAAATAAGACAAACTAATCATATTCAAAAATTAAACAAATTTTTAGACATATATTTGCTACCACTTTTTTATTTNGTTGCTAATTTGACAGACTTACTTTGCTTTTACTTTAATTATTGTTAGTTTAATCATATATATAATCAATGTTAATTCAAAGTATAACTAAATAGTTTTATTTTGAACAAAGTAATGGTGAATTAAATAAATCAAACAATTATAACTCCGCCCACAAATAAACGGGTAAAGAATTACTTTGATTACCAGTTTTATCTTTTTACCCTGATTGATACAGTTTTATGGTGGCACATATTTGTGACAGTCGGCCCGAAAGGGTTAATAAAAGAAAGTGGTAGGGTATTTACCTTTTAACTCAATGGTATTATTTTAACATATAGAGACGTAGCATGACGTAAAACAGCATGTGCATACATATTCAATCTTGTAACGAAAGTATCCGACGAAACTAGGTGGTATATCTGATTATATACCGCTTAGTTAATTAATTAAATAGAAAATAGTGAATTAAATAGTAAAACATGCAGGATAAGGATAATAACGACCACTTTTTAAAAGCATCACCATGAGATCACTGCAATAAAGTAGTATTTCATACGAGACTCGAAATTTTACATATATTTTTGAAAAAAATTATGGTCAGGCTCTAAGTAGCATGAGACCCTGCCCTGTCGCATAACTCTAATTCCAAAAATATTACAAACCACTAGAAATGTAAGACAATTAGCTTCTAAGTTATCTCCCATTTTCATTAACCACTATTACTCAGATGAATTAGTTGGAGCCCCTAGCGGGGCTGATGCTAAGATAACCAACACATATGAGTATTAACCACTATTTATTTAAATTCCTTTTACTCCAATTGCATTCCAGTTACCTGAAAGAACCACCCTAAAGATCACAATTCAAGACGAATGGGAAAAAGGCACCCAGATATATATTGATGATAATTATGATGATGATTAACCACTATTCTTTACTTAAATATAAACTGGAATATATAATTTAAATTGGAATGTACGCAAGGCAAGGATGCCAACTGTTCCGTTTTCTGCGGAAGTTTTAATTAATTGGTAGCAAATTAAAGAGTAAAACTTGTCGAATTAGGAGGATTACGCCTTCTCTTTATACGTGTCACCCTGAGTTAACCCTCAACGTTCGGCTCAGTTTTTATACTTTCCGGTCATGAATTTTAAGTTACTTTTAATTCAGTATTTTTCATTTTAAGTAATTTTTTCACCACTAAATATCAAAAATTATAAGTATGATATGAAATGCAACGTTAAAGCATCAATCTACTGATTACTATATTAAAAAGTAGGCGTTACTATCTTCCTTCAACGAATTTTTCTATGTAATTTGCGAAATTCTCGAACCCTCCAGTGCCACCTAGTAGCGAAAATAAGCATCAGATGATGGTAGTACACGGGGAAATGGCGAGATCCGTATTGAAATCAGGGGAAAAATGTCTTCGCCCGTGATCTTCACGTGACCCGTAGTGGGGGACGAAACAGATACCCCGCTCAAATCGCGGGAGCCGTACGGGGAGGGTGGAAAGATGGTAGCAGTGATGGAAAAATTTGTTAAAATGAAAAATACTGAACTAAAAAGAATTTAAATTTCAGTGCCTTTAGCAAATGCTTTTTTACGAAGCGGAGGACGTTGGAATCTGTGTGTACGGTCTTTATTTTTAACCCTTTATTTTAGTTTGATTGTGAAAGATTCAGAATAAACATTCTAATTATTTATTTACATTAGCTGAAAATGTAAATAATTAATAGGTGTTTACAAGATAGTAGGGATCAACTGATATGCTACAATTAATTCATTTCAAATTGGAACACCACGAAATATATAAGTTTTCATTTACGAGTGTAGAATTAATATTTTTGAGATAATTAGTTAAGGATACTTAGTTTTAATAATCGGCGCTAGAGCTGCTTAGTATATTGAATCCGAAATATATGACGAAATATAATTATAAAAATTGGAAAATTCTCAGGAAATATAATTTCTAAAAACGTAGGCGACTTATAAAGCCATAGTATAGAATAATAAAAAGTGGCAAAAACTGATACTAATATAATAAAAAGTTATAAAAAATGATAATTAATTATAAAAAATGATGAAAGAAAAATGAAACATTTGTTAGAACGTATTAAAGAAAAATTTTGTTTTGACGTATCTTTTTCAATCTTTCATTCCGGATATTTTTTTTTTCTGTAAATAATGATAATAATTTCTCGAAAAATTTTATAATTTATTTCTATTGCTTTGTAATTTGCTCAAGTTTATGTTTTGTATTTGTCTGAGAATTTTTATCTTTTCATTATTAATAGTTTAACGCACACAAGTATATGTGAACATACGTGTGTGTTAAAGAAAAAGAAAATCAAAAAGCCAAAAACATTTTAACACAAAAATAGTTCTATATTTTTTTCTGTTTCATGCATTTCTATCACCATTTGAATTATTAAAATTTATGTTTGAGTATAATTTATTTTTGTTTTTTAGTATTATTTATTTTAATTTATTTACTCTTCCCTTTTCAGGGAAAATTTTCAGCACATGTCCCATATTATTTTAGCTTTATAAAGATGGAATTCAGATAAAACGTCTGTCAGCGTGTTGTTTGATGATCAGCAGACAAATTTCTTTTATTGTTTTTAATTTTTTTTATCTTGTTATTCTACCCCATCTGCATTTTTAAAATTTTCTTTTGATCTCATCTTGAATTCTCTACTTTTATTTTGATTGTGTATCTACGAACACACACCCGTTTATGCACAAACATATAAGAGTAAAGAGACACCTTATTTTAAACAAAAAATGGCCACTAGTGTGTTATTTCAGGGATCTAAATTTAAAAACAAAAAATATTCTCGAACTACTTTTCATCATCAATAATAGAAAAAAGAATATACACCATTATTGAGTTTTTAATACACCATTATTGAGCTTCTAATATCATGTTGTGTTGCCTGTATTCCTTGTTTCATGAGAATGCTCAATTATGTTTAATTATAAAAAGTATGCGGTGTAGTTTTATTTTCAAACCATTACCTTAGTCCATTAACCAAAACATAAAAATAATCAAAGTAATGGAACAAGACGAAATTGCTTCTGAAATGAAATAGTTACTAAAAACTTTAAATCTTACATTAAGTGCTTGTTGGCATATTTATGAATAAAATATCGACTTTATTGTGTCGGTGGTCAAAAATACATTAGCTTCTCGTTTTTCTGTCTCCTAAAACCTTTTCATAGCGTTAAGAAGTCGCAAGTAACATCATAAAGGTCACATTTTATGATCAATATTTCATCGGTGGATCATACGAAAAAAACCTTAATTATCCTTAATGGAGAAATTTAATAAAGGAATATAGTTCAAAAAAGTCATTGTAACATATTACATGGACTTATATTAAACTACTATAAATAAGTTCGATGTCACGAAATTTATTCGATAACTCAAGTAGTATTCGTTGTCTAAATTATTCTTTTAATTTAGTACAATGATTTATAAGTATTTCGGGAATCAGTCATAAAATATTTCTTAGCATTACCTTCAAAAAAAATCAGCACAAATACTCTGACATAAAAAGTCTTCTGTATTCACATTCATGAAAATATTCCATAGATATAAATCATTTATAAATGATAAAATATTATCTAAATTATAAGTATGCAGATTTAAACGAAATTTATTAAAGGAATATAGTTCAAAAAAGTCATTGTAACATATTACATAGACTTATATTAAACTACTATAAATAAGTTCGATGTCACGAAATTTATTCCATAATTCGTGTAGTATTCGTTGTCTAAATTATTCTTTTAATTTAGTACAATGATTTATAAGTATTTCGGGAATCTGTCATAAAATATTTCCTAGCATTACCTTCAAAAAAAATCAGCGCAAATACTCTGACATAAAAAGTCTTCTGTATTCACATTCATGAAAATATTCCATAGATATAAATCATTTATAAATGATAAAATATTATCTAAATTATAAGTATGCAGATTTAAATGAAATTTATTAAGGGAATATAGTTCAAAAAAGTCATTGTAACATATTACATAGACTTATATTAAACTACTATAAATAAGTTCGATGTCACGAAATTTATTCGATAATTTGTGTAGTATTCGTTGTCTAAATTATTCCTTTAATTTAGTGCAATGATTTATAAGTATTTCGGGAATCAGTCATAAAATATTTCCTAGCATTACCTTCAAAAAAAAAATCAGCACAAATACTCTGACATAAAAAATCTTCTGTATTCACATTCATGAAAATATTCCATAGATATAAATCATTTATAAATGATAAAATATTATCTAAATTATAAGTATGCAGATTTAAACGTTTTTACTCTTAAATATGATTTCAATAAGTAAGAATTTTAAATTAAAGACTGTTTAGGACTTTTCTTCATAACCAAACACCAGAGCTGACATGGTTCAAGGGATAGACCAGTCGTATCCCGTTAATGCGACCCGGGTTCGAATCTCGGCGCTGACTGGTCATGCGATTTCTACGCTCGGCTCCCATCGACAACGATGCTGACAATTATGATTTCAGTTGTTGTTTCTTTCATTTAATTAGTTTTTCTTAAAATGAATTTGCATGTTCTTCATAAAACTTATTTTTTTCATTTTTGTTTACTTTTTTATANAGTTCAAAAAAGTCATTGTAACATATTACATTGACTTATATTAAACTACTATAAATAAGTTCGATGTCACGAAATTTATTCGATAATTCAAGTAGTATTCGTTGTCTAAATTATTCTTTTAATTTAGTACAATGATTTATAAGTATTTCGGGAATCAGTCATAAAATATTTCCTAGCATTACCTTCAAAAAAAAAATCAGCACAAATACTCTGACATAAAAAGTCTTCTGTATTCACATTCATGAAAATATTCCATAGATATAAATCATTTATAAGTGATAAAATATTATCAAAATTATAAGTATGCAGATTTAAACGTTTTTACTCTTAAATATGATTTCAATAAGTAAGAATTTTAAATTAAAGACTGTTTAGGACTTTTCTTCATAACCAAACACCAGAGCTGACATGGTTCAAGGGATAGACCAGTCGTATCCCGTTAATGCGACCCGGGTTCGAATCTCGGCGCTGACTGGTCATGCGATTTCTACGCTCGGCTCCCATCGACAACGATGCTGACAATTATGATTTCAGTTGTTGTTTCTTTCATTTAATTAGTTTTTCTTAAAATGAATTCGCATGTTCTTCTTTAAACTTATTTTTTTTTCATTTTTGTTTACTTTTTTATATTATATTCATCGAAAAATGTTTACGAAACTATTTATAAAATCGGTGCTATAAGTCCAGTACCACAGTAAAGCAAGTTGTTGAAACGATTACGTTGGAATTCAATTAGAAATCTTAACAAAATTTACATATAAATAAGATTTTCTATGAATCAAATTAACTTATAACTTTTTGATAAACGCTGTAATGCAATTAAGAATCATGTTTTTTAATTATTCGCATTCGTTACGCATAAGGTTATTCAAAAAAACTGTATTTATCATTCAAAAATAATGTAAACAAAATATTATAAAGATGATAGGTGCAATCTTGCATTCCAAAATATTTTGGAAACAAATCGTCTAAGTTACGCAGTTAAAGGAAAAATTTATTAATAACGTTCCTTAAAAATATTGAGCACCCTTAAAAATATTTTTAAGGAAATTATATCAGTATTCTGGAAGGAAGTTTCGAATTTTAAAATGTATATTTTTACCTTTAACTTTAAAATTAAAATTTAGGTACTGAAGATACAGCGATTATATACATTTATTTGGATTAAGTATTGTGTTGAATGCGAGCATGTAAAAATATTTTTTTTCTTCATTTCGTTACCATTTATCGATTATCTTAAGAACGTATGAGCTCTGTAAAATATTATTAAAAAATTTCAATTCAAACATTTTACTAAAATGTAATTTAAATTATTTAATTACATTTGCTGATTATATTTTATTTGTTGATAATTACACCAATACCAGTTTTCTAATGCTTTATTAAAAGTCAAGTTGTACAAAATATCCTTAAAATCAAAAAACGAACTTTCTCTGTAAATATAACAAGAAGTATTGTGTGTACACTTTTTTTATACGAAATGAGTATACACGTAATTAATTATATATTTATTTACCTACTCATTGTTTTCGAATATTAAAATCGTATATCTGATAAACTTTTATAAAATAAAATAAAGCTAGAGTATCATTCACAAAGAAAACATTTTCATTATAAAATTAAAAAAATTATTAGTTTAGTTCGAAATTAATAGTAACAAATAGCAATTTAATTACAAACTATAATTATTTTCGCATCATTAACTATTGTATACTTATTCGTTTTTCAAATTATTCATAGTTTTTAAGTTTAATTATCATAATTGTTTTTTAATTAAATTTCAGCAATTAATAGAACAACATAATAACATGCTTGTTTAAAAAAAACAGAAAGATAAATTTTTATGATTGTAAAATTCTTCCATTGGTGAAAAAATATTTTAGTTTAAAATCGACTTCAATAGTACATAAAAATTACTTTAAGAAAATTAAACATGCTTTATTTAACAATTTCAAGTTAATGTGAGATAAAAGCAAATATTATATTAGCTGCGAAACTAACGTTTAATCTAATTTTTTTAAATGAATTTAATTCTTTAGATAATCTTGCAAACGTTGATAGTTTTTTAAAACAAATTAAAATGTTACTAATTTTTGCTAATTTTACAATTATTTATTTTAAAATAGAAAAGTGCTTAAAAGAAACTTACATTTTGAATTTCATTAATTTTTAAGTTTAGGAATAAAATTTAAATTATGAAATTGTATTTAAAATTCAATGAAAAGTAATTACGAAAAATTTAGAAAAATTAATTGTCCTGATATTTACCAACAAAAAAAAAGTGAAAAAAAAAGTTTCATAAAAGTCGTGAGCTTTCTGAAAACAGTGTAATGGGGGAGGGGGGAAATAGAATGTTTCTCTCATTTACCACTGTAACAATCTCTGTAATGATAGATTGTAATGATAGATTTCACTTTTATCTTTAGTTTCAAGAAATTTATGTAGAATTTACTACATTAGTTATGCAATTAAAAATGCTATTTTTTTCTTAAAACGCACTAAAATGCTATACAAAACATTTAAAATATCTGAGAAAACTTTAATATGTGACATAAATATTTAAATATGTATTATATAGTAATGTTATAAATAAATATAAATGGAGTACTGGGGAAAAATTATATGAATATTATGACTGGATAAGTAAACGCATATGTAATGCCCTTATAGGAACGAATCGAATAAATATTTTCAAGTGGTAGTTTATTAATTGTGATTCTTGGTTTAATAAATTCAATTTAGCAGATTTTTATCCACCACTATTTCTAAACAATTCGTANAAACATTTAAAATATCTGAGAAACCTTTAATATGTCACAGAAATATTTAAATATGTATTATAAAGTAATGTTATAAATAAATATAAATGGAGTACTGGGGAAAATTATATGAATATTATAACTGGATAAGTAAACGCATATGTAATGCCCTTATAGGCATTACATATTTCTTAGCTTTAAAAATTTCTTTAATTTCATAAATTTATTTATTTTTTATGATCAAAGAAAAACTTCCTGCTTTTATTAGGCAGTATTTTTTTTAAATTAACAAAACAAATATGGCCACATTTAAAAATTTAAAAACAGATTAAATCAACAAAATAAAATATTAAGCCATCATTTTAGTGAGAAGAAGAGAGTCTTTTCAATGGCATCCCTTTTATATGTTTTTGTAACACTTATTAACACTTTGAATGCCATGGAGGTCACCGGTGAAGCCAAGATTATTAGAAACGCATAATTCGAGTATATTCTTAATTTTTTTTATATTATTATCGTTGCTAAAATGGTTTGAAGAAATTAATACATTATAGAACACACAAAAATAGTTTTATTAACCCTTTCGCGCCGACTGTCACAAATACGTGACAGCATGAAACTGTATCAATCAGGATAAAAAGATAAAACTGGTAATCAAAGTAATTCATTAGCAGTTTATTTGTGGGCGGAGTTATAATTGTTTGATTTATTTAATTCACCATTACTTTGTTCAAAATAAAACTATTTAGTTATACTTTGAACTAACATTGATTATATATATGATTAAACTAACAATAATTAAAGAAAAAGCAAAGTAAGTCTGTCAAATTAGCAACGACTACATTTAAGTTACCGCTTTTTATTTAATTGCAACTTGATTCTGATTTTGTACAAATGCTTTTCTGAATCACCCGTCCCCAAGGGGTTAATAGACAAAGAGATGCCAACTTGCTCCGGACTGCGAATAAATATTTTCAAGTGGTAGTTTATTAATTGTGATTCTTGGTTTAATAAATTCAATTTAGCAGATTTTTATCCACCACTATTTCTAAACAATTCGCAGGCTTATATATTTCACCAGTTTTTTCAGATATGTCATGATAAATATTTTAAAAACTAGCAAAATCTGTCTAATATTTGCAAATTTAGTTTGTAGTTATTTACCGTGTGGTCAGACGTGCAAGCCATGTAAAATTAGTGTGGCATTCAACGTGTTAACAACCGGACAGAGGGGCCATCTGACATACGAAAACCACCTAATCCCAATGCCAAGAAGTTCGAATATTTAGTAAATGAATAGTTGCTAACAGACCTATAGAAGCATTTGAAAAAAAATCCAAAATTTTGTGAGTTATCTATAGATAATATGGACACATATAAAGCCAACTGCTCATTATTAATATTAAATTTTAAATATACTGGATACAGCTGAATTACCAAAAATGCAGCTAAAATTTAATGTAACCATGTAATCGAAACAGTTTTGTGGTAACAGAAATAAACTAACTTTAAAAAAAATAAAGTTAAAAATAGTTTTTAGTTTTTGATTAGTCACTACACTGAATTAATGAGTTATAAATTTGTACTGAATTAAAAAGTTAGCCGTTACATTGATCGTTAAGAAAAGAATAAAATTATTTATATTTGCTTTTAATAAAATGCAATAAAAATTAAATAATTGAGTTAGTTTAACTGTAATAGGATTAAGAATGATTAAAACAGTTAAATTTGTGAAATTAAATTATAAAAGCTAAGAAATATGTAATACCTATAACGGCAACATATCATATATAATCGGAAAAATTTTTAAAAAAATAAAAAAAGGAAATTCTATTTCACATTCTAATTAGGAAAATTTTCCTTAAATTCAACACATAATTAACTATTATACCTAATAAAGTTTTAAAGAATATCTTCTGTAGAAGTTTCATGGAAATTTCTTAGAGATTTCAAAAGAATAGCAAATATTCCATTGGGAACGACGAATTATTACTGAAAATGTGAACTGCTCTGGAAATAGCTGATTTTGCAAAAAAGGAAAAATCGTCTGCAATAGATAAAGGATCTTTAAAATGGATCATTTGTAGCTAAGGCTTTAAAAGTCAAGGTTTCCTCTTTCTTCAATGAGTGATTCTACACACATAAAGGTCAAGAAATCAACTTAGCGATCGATTAAAAATCATAAAATATTCACATTTTCTTCCAAATAATGATTCTACCTGAGTCCTAATAAAAAGATGATAAAGTCAAATTATGTATTTGTCATTGAAACAGTCATTAATCTTAAGAAGCGTTTAGTTTAAAACGATATTTAATATTTATGAAGAGTTTTCAACAATTTTTTGCTTTCGGGTAATCCAGATAGTGTTAAAAGTTTATGCTTTTACTATTCTATTATTTTGTTTAATATCAGAGGAAGCAAAACTGCTTTATTCTTTCTGCTGATTCCCAGAAAATAAATTTGTTTCTTGAGAAATTATACTTCTTCGTATAATAAATGGCCATTAGATATAAGAAGCCTTTAGATTTTTTTAACCGAATCAGGGGAAATAATAATATTATTATTTTTCTTGAGTTCTCTAAAATAAATATTTGCCTTTGGAAATTATTTTAATTTTCAAACCAAAAAGTAATCTTAGTTTAAAACGATACTTAATATTTATGAAAGATTTTCAACAATTCTTTTTTGTTAATCTTGATATTTTTTAACGTTCATGCTTTTACAGTTTTATCATTTTGTTTTATATCTCATGAAACAAAACTGCTTTATTTTTTCCCCGATTTCCCTGAAATAGCAATTTTTCTTGAGAAATTAAATTCTTCTTCATATAACAAATAACTATTAGTTATAACAAGAAGGGTAAACAATAATAATATTATTTTCCCTGAGTTCTCTAAAATACGTATTTGTTTGGGGAATTAGACTATTTATTATGACAAAAAGTAATTATAGTTTCAACCAATATTTAATATTTATGAATCATTTTCATCACATTGTCTCTGATTAATCTAGATATTTTTTAAAGGTCAATGTTTTCTAACAGAGCTCTGTCTTAATAAATTACAATGATTCTGTATTTGAGAAACTTTCAGACAAGTCAGATGAAGCAATATCATTACACTCTAATAATCATTAGTCTTAAAGCCTGGAGTTTAAAGAGATATTTAATAATTATGAATTGTTTTTGTCCTATTGTTCTGGCAAATCCAAATGCCTTTTTTAATGCTTTATGATTTTACAGAATTTTGTCGAATCAAAAAAGAACGATTCTGTTTTGCATTCTTTATCAAAGTTGAATGTTTCTATATTTATTGCCAAAGTAGTCTTATTCCTCCAAGCAAAATAGGGGATGATAATATGGCTTAAAATAACGAAAGTTAATGCTAACACTTTATTATAATCATCAAAAGTACCTCTTTAGTTTATATTGTGTTTATAAGAAAAGAAAAGAAAACAAATAGAAGATAATAAGACAATTTTATGATGTTAAAAAATTCACTTTCAAGAATTACATAGGGGGAGAAAGTGGACTGGCTTCGAACGCTCAGGAACAGGCACCCATTCTCAAGACTCACTGAATTAGGAAGAGAAATTAGATTTGAAAAGGAAAAGGCAAAGTTGCATATGGAAAAGATGAAAATAAAAGCGTCCTGAACGCTCGAAATATGTTGAGTTTTTTCATCTTTAAAATTTTTATAGCAAAATGAAAATTTTTACATTATTCAACAAGTCTTTCCTTTACAATTTTTTGGGATTATTTGTTTCATGATAGTAAGTTCTCAAAAGTTTTAAAGGCATAGTTTGACGAAATCAATATTAAAAGGAAATATGAAAATTTTTTCCGGTGTCTGTTAAACTTAAAAAATACTTTCTTATTCTTTTTAAATTAAATGAATAAAGAAATACTTTTCAAATTCATTCAAATGATTCATTCAATTAAAAAGTTTTCAAATTCATTAAATTTAATGATTTTTGCATCCAAATCATTTAAAAAATAAAAATATTTGTATTTGATTTCATTTCTGTCTCCCCATATTTTCTTTTACTTTTATAGTTTAACTTTGTTTTAACCATTAATAAACCTTCAAAATACTGTTTAAAAAACACTTAAAATGAGGTTAATAAGCAAATTGAATAAGCAAATAAACAAATGGAAAAATAATTTACTAAGAAAAGTGAAACATTTATGCGCGCAATTATAAAATTAGTTTATCAAAAGATAATTTCATGCAAAAAATACTTCTTAAAAAATATTTATTATTTTTTAGTATTTTATTAAAGAATAGTCAAAAAAATTCGAAAGTAGGGTACAAATTTTTTACATCATTTTAAAGTTTCTAATTTTACATGGCAAAATACAAAATTTATGCGAAATCGGAATTTATTAAAATTTGATTTCTCAGGAATTATTCAACCGATTTCCCTCATATTTTGCATTTTGACGTGTAAAGTTGCATACTTTAAAGAGATATAAAAAATTGTGCAACTTGCAATTCAAAATTATATAAATAATATTTTATAAATAATATTTTATAAATAATAAAAATTATTATTATGCAAATAATAAAAAATAATGGATATTTATTAATTGTTTTTAAATGGATATATTTGGATAAACGAATTTTATAATTATAAGCAAAGAAATTTTCAATTCGCTTAAAACGCTCTCGAGATATAACGGAATGCGCAAAAAGCAAAATTAACACTATGGGTTTCAAACCTTGGACAGTTGTCCTGACCAAATTATGGGGACTATATTTCCCATATTGTGACTATGCGTCCCTATATTTTGGGGGTCTAAAATCCAAATCCGTCTTAAAAAGGGTATGTTTATTCAGAGAAAGTACAGTTTTCGTCTGATTTCGTAACTTAAAAGTTCGTCTGCGCTAATTAATTAGCATATTTGAGGTCACCCCCCTCGAATCATTACATTTCAGTCATTAAAAAGTGAAATTCTGATCATTAGATTAAAAGTTATTCAGGGTGGGCTTTTTTTTTTATTTTGCTCACTGTACATCATGTTCTAGAATAAACAAGCATGTTTTTCGACTGATATGGATTCTTGACCATTAAATATTATATAGATTCTTGACCGTTCTTGATTGTATGGAATCTTGACCATTCTTGATCCAATAATTCTGCAGAAATATTGGGATATTATCTTCGATATGGTGAGTATATAGAATATATTGTCCCAATATTTCAGGCAGGAGAGCCGTAAAACGTTTTGGTCGCCATAACGCTAATTTTCCTTTTTTGCGAATTTGGTCATTTGTCCAAAAATATATAGCAAACCAAAAAAATTTTACACAATTCTAAAATTTACTTATCCAAAGATCATCCCATGCAACGAATTATTTTTATAATTATTTATAACTTTTTATCATTTAATTAACAAAAACGCAAACTGCTCCGAATATTTTAAGAAACGGTTGAGAACTATAAATTAAAATTTGCAGATTTTCGATTAATTTCCCAAAATTTCTAAAAGGCTCAACGCGGTTTAACTGTAACAGAGTGAAGTATCACGTAATCCTTTGAATTATTTAGAAGTAGTGATGAGAAAAATCGAATCTATAAATCGAATTTACTTAGCCAAGAATCATACATTCGAAGATTACTTCTCGAAAATATTTATCCCATGTCATCTCTGAATTAACTAATGGCTGGAAAAAAATTTGAATATTAAGGTATACAAATTTGCTATTCGGTGAGTCGAAAGACAAAAATTACAATTTGAAGACAATCAGTCGAATAGTTCTTCAGAAATTAAAATTTAACATACGAATTATTTGAGATAGTAAAATATACAACGAATAAAATTGAGAGGAAACTGATGAAACCGCATACCTGCCAACTTTCACTCTTTCCAAGAATGGATTTTCAGAGTGGTTGTAATACAATTAACGAAAAACAATCTGACTCAAAAATATATTTATATTTTGATCCCGTTGAAATTCGCTTGGGCAAGGATTATCATGCTTTTATATATTTATTGTAATTATTCATATGTAGTGGTAGTCAAACTCATTTATAATTATCATTATAATTCAAAAAGTTAATTGCAATAACATGAGTATTGCTACCACTTTAAATATGAAAATAAAATCTTCCGGAAAATCCGGAAGAGTTGGCAGGTATGAAATTTAACTTAATGTTAACGCAACACCTCCCTTCCCTTCCACCACATATTATCCAATTTAGATGAAAGAGCAGATATCCATACATGGATAGGTACTCTGAAAAAAGTTGATTAGTTAGTTGGCAGGTATGAAACCGTATTTTCCAAAATTGGTCTTCTCCATATAGTTTAAGAGTAAAAAATCCAAATCCATCAAAAAATACGCATGTTTAATCAAAGTACTTTTTAAATCTGATTTCGAAACTTAAATGATCTTCTGCACTCATTATTTAGAATATTTTTAGGATTGGCTATCTAATTATTGAGAATAAGTCCTAGTACTGGATGATCTGATCATTAGAGAAAAACTTATTCAGGATGTTAGCTTTTAATTTATTTATTTATTATTTGTTTGTGGGCTGTATAATTAGTCACGGAATGATCACTATTGAATAAAATTGATCCACCAATAAATTGTAATAACATTAAATATAACATTAAATGGTAATAGCATTGCAATAATTAAATATAAAAAACAACAATTTTATGTAAAAATACTGAAAATACGACATTACTTATAACCATATATTATATGGTATTATACAAACAAAATGTTCAATAAACTTTTCTTTTTAGTCATTTGAAGATCTTATGACTTAAGAATCTAGATTTGTATGTTTTTTTCTCCTCATTTTTATCAGGAATATGTTGTACACTTTATAAAATATCATATATGACTTTACATTGCTTCAAAAATTTTAATAAACTAACATTGAAACGAAACTAAAAATATCTTCATAACTTTAATTGATTCATAAATTGTAAATTCTTCAATCATTCGCCAAAAGGATACATTTTTATGCATTTACTCTTTTAAAATATACATTTCCAATGTTTAGAAAAAATTATAAAGCAATTTAAAATGAAAAAATATATTATAAGTATATTCTGTACGGATAATTTTTAAATTCGAGACGAGATAAAATTGATCATTGTTGGTGATTAACATTGCCTAATTTCTGTCTAAAACTGTAAGAGTGAAAAAATATAGTTGACTTAAATAGTAAAATACAAACTTTTAAGGTTAAATACGCAATAAAGAGCGAAATAATAAACCTATACATAGTCGCATCGCCTTCAATACTACCAAAGAAATAATTATTAAAAATTTTAGCAAACCTAACTCATTCTTTTTTATCAAAAAATGAATATATAAGAGTTAAATTATAATATTTCTTAGCAAAAAACGAATATTTTGTTTATGATAATAATAATATATAATAATAATATAAAAACTTATATTTGAAGGTTTAGTTTCAAACTAAAGTGGTTGAAAACAAAAATAAATATTCAGTTAGCTAAAAAATATGTATATTATTGTTTTTTGCGTTAGCACTTTTTTTTAACATCTTTTAAATTTCTGACATTATTGGTTTAAAAAAATGCGGCTTTTTTTATATTTTGCAGTTACTTTTTGAGTGCAATTAAGTCCTTTTTAGGCTTATTAAGGCTCTAAATTAAAAAGACCGGAATCCTGAAAATAATAATAAGCTGGTAGTAAAATTTCTATAATAATAAGTGAAAACTCACTCCTATGAATTTTAATTTAATATTCTGAGAACATAAATCTGTCGTAAAAATTCTCTAACAGAAATAAATTTTTAAACAATTAAAGGTAAGTTTTTGAATGTTCTTTTAAGTAATATTTCTATCAGTTATTAAGTTTTTTGAAGACGCTGATCACACTTTACTTTAAATTATATTAAAGAACGTTTTTGTTCCAAAAATGGTAGTGCGATTGGAAAACTTTATTGAATATTCAGCATTGCAATATTCAAATACATTTCTCACCAACTGTTCAAAACATCTACAAAAAATTAAATTTGAAACTATACACAAGCGTAAAACGTATGTTTTTGATGATTTTAAGCAAACTCAGTAAATTAAATTTTTCTAAAATTGTAATAAACTGTTTTAGAAAAATTAATGCAACGAAACGAAACGTTAAAAGATATACTCTAGATTCAATATTTTTTTTTAGTTAAGAACAGCAAATAAATATGTAATTTTATTATAATATAGTGAGGAATTAAGCTGACATATTTATTAAAAAATTTACATATTAATTAAATAACCATGATTTTCTTTAAAAAAAAAGACTGAAAAGAATTTTTAAATATTTTTAGTTGTACTTAAAAATATATATAATGTTTAAACCAAACTTTTATTCATGTACACAAATTTATATAGATAAAAAAATGCCTCTAAAACTTGTTAAGACTACACACACAGTAATAAAATACGTTATTTTATTCCAATATGGTGACAAATTGAGCTCCCGTATGCATTTAAATGTTTTCACATTTATTAAATAACCATGTTTTTGAGTAAAAAAAATGAGGAATCTAAAAGTAATTTTTAATTATTTTCAGTTGTATTTGAAAATATCTCTATTTTTTAACTCAAACTATTGACATTTTTTAGTGTACACAAAATTATACAGATAAAATATGACACTATAACTTGTTAAAGCTACGTACATTTTATAAAAATAATTTAGCCCAACACAGTAATAAAATACGTTATTCTTTTCCAATACAGCGATAAATTAAGCTCACATATGCATATAAACTTTTCCAACCATGTTTTTAAGTTAAAAAAAGAAAACTAAAAATAGTTTTTATTTATTTTCAGTTGTATTTGAAAATATTTATACTGCCTAAACTAAGCTTTTAATATTTTTTCGTGTACACAAATTTATGTAAATTAAATATGCCACTTTAAAGTTTTAAAACTGCATATATTTTATAAAAATAAAATTCATAAGACATTTTTAACAAGCTATATTTTATTCCCGTTTTTAAAAAACTCATTTATCCCTTTTCAAAGTAAATGCATTAAAATTACAGGGAAAAAAGATATTTTGAAAGCGATCCTAATACCAGAAACGACACACCTGAGCAAAAGAGAAACAAAATAATCCTTTTTCTTACCTGATCTGAGGTTTCTGGACAAAAATCCCTAAACACGTGAAAAGTCCACTTTAAGCGAAAAACCCCAGTAGAAAGCGTGTTAGCAATCTGCTGCTCGAGATGGCTTCCGTCAACTCTGGTGACGTAGCCGTGACGCACTTCCGTCAGGTCTCTGAAGAATATTTTTTACGAAATATTATTTTCTCCATTCATTTTCTGTTTGACTTTCTATCATTTTTATTTTTTGCTGGAGTTGCTTTTAATGGTTTCACAAATGAGAATGTTTTGCATCTTAGCAATTTATTTCCGACTCTAAAATATTATCATTTGCAAAATTGTGCATGTTTATATTCAGTTTCGTTTTTGATATCGTTATTTATTTATTTTTAAAGTGAGTTTGGTTATCGTTAGAAATGATAGTTTGTTTTCAACTTTTTTTTGCGTGGAAGATTATTAGTGAAAGCTGAAATTGAAATATAAAAAATGAAAAAATTCGAACGATAAAATAAGATATTATTTGTTTCTCCAATAAAATGCAATTTAAAATTTCTACTCATTGTAAATCTAATGTCTTTCTGTCTAAATTAGTTTTGCATCCGGGGTGGTTTTTTAATTAAAATGTAAATCTTGATCTTTAACCTAATCAGTTCCCTTTCAGTTATTATTTTTAAACTTGGATAAATAAATAGAAATCACTTTCAATTATTGTAAATTTTCTTAATTGAATATACTCTATTCAATCAGCCCAATTTAAAACAAATTGCAATTATATATACATTTTACTTTTAACCTTTTATTACTTTTTCGATAAAGTTGATTCTTAAGGCTATACAAATTAGAATTTTTAGCATACATGTCAATTATTTTTAACTGAAATATATCTTTTTTGGAAAAGTTGTAGATATAGATGATCAGCTTCGGAAATTATGCTCAGTTTAGTTTTAATATTGTATCATTTATTTATTTACGTTTTATTCTTTAAAATATCTTTGATTAGAGCCAAAAATGGTTGCTTGTTTTAAACGTTTTCGCATTGAGATTTATCAGCATAAACTGAATTTTTTTACTAAAAATTCAAAGAACTAACTAAAAATGACATTGGACTTTAATAAGATTTAATGTAAAATTTTTACTTGCTTGAAATTTAATTTTTTCTTTTAAATTTTAGAGACTTTGGCTACTTTTTTGTTGAAAAAGCCTTATTCCCAACGCTTCCTTATCTGTTTAAAAACCTTATATATATATATATATATATGTATATGTATGTATGTATATATGTATGNGGTTTCTTTTCAGTTAAAATTATAGATAATAGCTTTCAAGTTGTTTATTAATTAATAATATTTTTTAGTTTACTTTTTATGAAAAAATTTGTGTAGAGTGTTTTTTTTTTTTTTATATATATATATATATATATATATATATATATAGCCTCCAGGTGGCTCAGGGGATAGAGCCTCCACCTTCCAATGAGGTGGTCCAGGTTTGAATCCCGGCGATGACTTTTCGATACGGATTCCACACTCGAATCACACCGATTTGTTTTAGCTATATCTCGTTTTGGCGTGATAAAGTGTTGCGGGGGGATAGAGCGTTCGCCTTAATGAGGTGAACCGAGGTTGAATCCCAGCGATGGCTAGTAGATACGAATCGGCATCCGGCTTGCACCAGCAAAAGTGCTGACGTGAAATATCCTCAGTTGTAGACGGATCATGGGTCCCTTTGCCGTCAGGTTAACCATAGGAGGTGCTCGTGGTCTTCCTCTCCATGTAACGCAATTGCGGGTTAGTTCTATAAAAAAAAAGTCCTCCACGAAGGCAAATTTCTCCCAATACATGATCCAGGAGTTCCCTTGCCCCTTCGTTGGATTGGGTTCAAAATTACAAGGCTATGGAGTTGAACATTAGTATTTGTAAACCCTAAATTGGGTAGGCTGTTCAACTATGGTTAAAAAATAAAATGAAAAAGTTTTGATAATTAGAATCGTAGTGTCTCAGGGTAAAGAATTTTGGCCTTCCAATGAGGTGAACCAGGTTCGAATCCCTGAGATGGCTGGTCGATACGAATTCCGCTCACAGCTTGCACCGACCAAAATGCTGGCGTAAAATATCATCAGTGGTTTGACGGATCATGGATTACAGTCCTCTTGCCCTGGTCTTCCTCTCCATGTAACGCAAATGCAGGTTAGTTCCATCAAAAAGTCCTCCGTGAAGGCAAATTTCCCCTAATACTTGATACAGGAGTTCCCTTGTCTTCTCTATTTTGTTCACAATTACAAGGCTATGGAATTGAACATTCGAAGTCGTAAACCGAAAATTGGATCAGCTGTTCAACGACGGTTATAAAATATTTAAAAAAAAAATACTCCTACCCTACAACAGAACGTAACCTCCGAAAATATTTATCCTATTATAGTTCGCTCACCAGGAGTTGGCACATGGCTCCACCTCCTCGGGCGCGGAGTTCATTTCAACGCGGGGAAGTAAAAGGAAAGACATTTCCCTGCTTGAAATCGAGATAACCTCTAATGCGCACAAAGCCTCCACGTGGTTTTTTATGGGTAGTCCAATCAGACCACTATGAAGGCAAACCACTTTATGAAAGAGCCCTTTAATAGAAAATCTAGTAAAATAAAAAAGTGGTAGCAAATATATGTCTAAAAATTTGTTTAATTTTTCAATATGATTAGTTTGTCTTATTTACTTTACTACCACTACAGATTCAATTCTTAAATATATATATGACAAATTCCTTTTAGTCACTTTTAAAATAGAATTTGGTTTCATGCGCTCAAACTGTTCACATTTTAAATAGTCTGCGCAGACTATTTATAAGAAACCGCGTGGAGGCTTTCTGATGTAGAAGGCGATGGCCAAACACAAACAGTGAATTCTTTTTCAGTCACTTACTTCGCTTTATCATCAGCTATTATACCTTTCGTTATTCTAGCTAATTTATATTTAAAAACTTTTTCCCAGCAAAATATCTCAAAAAGAACAAACTATTCAGTAAAAAGAGAGAAATATCAACAAGTTTATGAAATAAAATGCACATGTTCAAAATATGCACATGAAGATTGCGAAATAAATATTTTTGTCATACGATCGCCAAATAGCAGCCTTGTTCACATCCTTCTCCCCTAAATAGCGAAATAGTATCATCCGATACCTCGTGATGAAGGCGGAGCCAAGTGCCTGAACGAACTATAGTAGTAAAAGTATAATGTATTAATATTTGTGCAAGTTAGACCAAACAGAATTTTGTGCAACAGAATGATTTTGCCATAAAAATAGTTTAAAATGATATGTAGAAAGTAAAATTGATACATGGTTTTGCTCTTAAGTTGTGCTGAAAAGGTAAAAAAATTCTGTTTGTCATAACGTTTAATGCTTTCAAAATATCTAAAGCTATAAATTTTACGTCTATATAATTATCAGATGTTTGTAATCATCAGATATTTTAAATATGATGATGTAAGAAAGAAAAAGCAAAATCTTCAAAGTGACTATGAAATTTCTTTTTGAAAGTTTACAGATAATTTTAAACAAATAAATCAAAATTTTTAAAATATCTCAAATTCCTGAAAAAAATTTGAGACGAAGATGAAATATTTAAGATATCTTTTGGCAAAGGCAAATTTTGGGTGATACTATAATTTATCGTAAAATATCGATATTCTAAAGAATCCGAGATATAATTTTCAAAAGTATATTTTAATGCTACTCATGAATCTTATGACATACTTTTTTCACTACTACGCAATATCCATAGCTTCAAAAAATATTTTTCATTGTAGTAGTCAAGGTATAATGTATTAATAGTTTTACAAATAAGAATTAAAAGAATTTTAATCATCAAAATATCTTCAGCAAAAAATAATTTAAACTGACATATAAAAAGTAATATTGGCAAGTGGTTCGGTTCTTAAATTCCGTAAAAAAAATTTAAAAATTCTATTTTTTTACAAAAAAATCACTGCCAGTGGAAGAAATATTTCGCATTTACATCAGGTTTGGTCACAACTGAATAGACACTGAAACAACAGACACTGAGTATACGATAATTACTGAATAAGAAAATTTCACAGTTCAACGATATAAATCGAATAGGATAATATCGCAAGAATTATCAATAACGATAACACAGAGGTTTTTTTTCTGTAGCTAGAGATTTTTATCAGATTTTATCGCTGATTTCAAATTTGCAACCAGTTTCTCTCTCCAAACTACAGGTTTTTTTTAATTACATTTTCAGTCTATTTTCTGTTGAAATGTACAAGTTTAAAAAAGTTATATAAAACTAGGAGTCGCGTAAATGTTCCGATAAACTTCTGATGAATTTAGAGCACATCATCAGGATTAAAATTAGATAGAAACCCATGCGTGGAAATGTCGTAGTACGTAATTAGAGGCAATTTTCTATTACGACCTGTTCATCAGCACTCGAAAACACAGTTTATAATAGGGGAAGTGCTCCTAGCGGCGCATGGTGACATACCCGGGCATGGTTTCCTATGCAATTTCAATTCTGGTTATGTGTAATGTCTCCTAACCTTGTCACAAACAGTCACGTGACCCCTTGTGATATACCGCTTTTAAACGTGTACATTTCGATTAAAATTAAACTGAAAATGTCATTTAAAAAATATGATATTCGACGATAATAAAAATAATTATTACTGTAATAAAATTTACAAAACATGATATTCATTTTCATATTTGAAATCCCCACACACGAATTAAGCATGATCAAATATTTGTATAAATGCAACAAAAATTTGTTCCCCAATGTAATCATCAAATGCGATGTTATCTTGGAAAATGATACATTTAAATTGAAAAATGAATAAATTATGTTTCAATATTTCTTTTAATGCTACAAAAATAAAATTTTAAGAGGACAAGAAAGGATGTACTTTTGATACATCTTATAAAGATTATTTCATCTCTAGAAAATAAATGTTTTAGTGTGACGATGTTAATGAAAAAGACTCAGTTAATAAATTTGAATATTTTATCAGGGTCACAATTAAATGCTGTAATAAAACACAACGGCGCAGTAGTTTATTATTCATCGTCTAAAGATGATATTGAGATGTGTTCATTTTCTTAATATCATAAGAGGAAAAACATGTAATAGATTGTACGTCAACATGTTAAGAGAGTATGACCTAGTCAGATGAATTAGAAATAAAAAGTACTGAATCATTTATGCCCTTTTTTATATTTAAGGAAACCTTTTTTAATAATAATAAATTTTTGTTGAGATTATATATTAGTTTGTTTTATAAATAAAATTAACTTTTTTTCTTCTATCTACATCTCTTCTATACATTTACATTTTCCGATTATAAGTAATTTGTTTTGCTTCTTTGGTTTATTCTACAGATAAAAATCGATTTTATTGCGTAATCCGGCTACTTAATTTTATGCATGTGATAGAAACGTCTTCTTTTCAGTTAAAGTTACAGTTAACAGGGCGTCCAGTTGTCTTTCAAAATTATTATAGTGGTAGGGTAAACCAACCAGTGAAGGAGCACTACCCAGTGAAGGAACATTTCATATATATTGATTAAAAATAAGAATTTTAAAGTTTTTCTTTAGATTGATTGGTAACAATAGCTTACTGCCAAACAATAGGAAGTCATCTAGCAATGTTTTGGATTACCTGGTCAAATAGACTTCTCTGGAAAAAATTTTGAATTTGTTATTATCTCTGCAACACCTTTGTTTCCTTGAAAAAATTATAAGGTGAGTGTTTGTATTTATGTGTTTGAAGTGGAATTAATTGCGTGTACTAGTTTTATTTTTCTCACTGTGAAAAAGAGAATTTAAAATATAGTTATTGAAATTACGTTTTATCTTTTTAAGCATCATAGCATAATAAAGTACCGAGATAAGGGGGTGTTTATTCACTAGATCACCAAACGATGAAAAACCAGTGAAGGAACAAGTGTTCCTTTACTGGGTTTTTTCTAAATAAAAGATAAACTTTAATTTTCTTGTACCTTTAGTGATGTTCCGCATCAAAAGCATGTTAAAAATACGAAAAATAACTTCTAACCAGTGAGGGAACAGACATGTTCTATTACTGGGCATAGATTTCCCAGTGAATGAACAGTGTGTGTTAATATGTTGACACTTTAATTTTCAATTCATGATTACAAAACAAAGTTAGCATTTTCCAAGTATTTATATGTTATAATTTCAAGAATAGGCTTGTTTTTAAATATTTGTATGGCTTATAAATTCATAAAGAGCATTAAAAAATAACCAAAATCAAGCGTTCCTTTACTGGGAAATTTTGTGTTCCTTCACTGGTAAGAACTGTTCCTTCATTTGGTCTTCTTACTACTTGTTATTTGAACCTCCAAAACTTTAAAACAATATTATGTAAGTTCTCTACAATTTTTTTACATAATTTGCAATTAGTAACATAACAAATATGTTGATACTGTCATTTGACTAAAATTACGAATTTTGAAATTAATATGATTTTTCAAAAGGCAAGCGAAGCTTAAGTGTTCCTTCACTGATTAGTTTACCCTATATGATTTTATTTCATAACTTTTATTTCATGTTTTTGAAAGTTAACATTTTACATTTCCGGTTACCTCAATAACTTGAAGACTCAAACGCTTATAAAAAGTTATGGCCGAGCAGTATCGCTCGCTAAACGCTATTTAAAGCATGTAGGTAGCGGGTTCGAATCTAACTGTTGCCTTGGATGAATCTTTATGCTGTCCTTCTCTGCATTTTGCTATCTCTCCCTCTACTGGACGAAAGTTTATAAGCCTCTACTTGAGCATACAAGCCTGCATACCTGCATGAAAATCCTGTACCACATACCAATAAATTGCACCAATAAATTAATGGGTATATTGCACCAATAAATCAATGGGTTAAAATTTATAACACTATAGCGGTTTCTGTACCACAGATGGATTTCCATTGCTTTGATAAATTAGCTAGCACAATAAAAATTTTGAATAACACTGGACAGCCTGAGTTATAAGCCGTTGGGTGGTTCCACCTCTTCTAGAAAGAACGCAAAATGTCCAGAGATATTGCAGCTCGATGACATTTCTTATTTTCACTCCTATTAAAAGTGGGCTTTAGTTATTGACAGTAGCATATACAATTTTTACAAATCTAGTGTTTTTAATTAGCCAGTTATATCACGGCGTGTTACAATACAAAGACCTATTAACTCATTAATACCTGACTACAAAAACTGATAGTTATGTGAAAAACCTCTACAAGAGAAAAATGGTAATACATATTTGTTAATAACAAACCGATATTTTGTTCTGTCACATACCACTTTAGTTTTAAAAGAACTCTGTCCTCCGACTTAATTCATGTATTTATTTTTATTAATACATTTATGAACTGTCCCGCAGTGGATTGATCGTTAAGACTCGGTTCCCAGCAGATCACCGAAGTCAGTGTGCGGGTGGGGGACCACTTGGATCAGCTTGCGTAGGGACCGAGGGTGTGCGGTATTGGTCCTCATTAAACTGTTCTACTGTAAAGTGCTCGACTTCGCGTGCAGGTCATCGGGCTACCGAAGCGTGGGTGCCATCCCCTCTGCAGAGGATCAAAATTGTGATTGCTTGTCTTCGGATCATCTTCAGGGATGTTTCCCAGACCATCGCCAATAGCTCATTGTGCAGCTCCACTGTGACGTAAATGAACTACAACAACAACAACAACATTTATGAGCTAGAATATTAGATTAATTATTAGAATTTCTTTGTTACCGTGAAATAGATCTTAAGCATGAAAACTTGTTCTACCATTATTTTCTTTTTTTCAGAAAAGTAACAGTACTTTCGAAAGGATTCTAAGCTGAACTGTTTTTAGACCTTTTATATATCTGTTAACGTTATTTATATGAAGTGGTCGAGAAAATCATTAAATTCTAATTTATTGCAATATTGATTCAGTATCTTTACCACTGGAAAAAAATATTTTCTAAAAGTACGGAATTTCCATAGTGGGTTGAAGGTATGGGTATAAGGCAAACATCAATAAATAAATGTTTCAAATTGTTTTCGGGAAAGGGGGATATAGATATCGGACCGGTCAAGATATGGAAAGTGTTCTCTGTTTAACCCATCGTTGCTGTTGCTCTAATTTGCTACTGTTGATAGAGACATAATATCGTCGAACAGTTACGATTTGTGACATCTGTGCGTTACTCTGACAGAGTAAAAGAAAGAGTCATACAGCCCTTAGCTCTAATAATTCCTTTTTCAAAAAAATCCATTTGTTTCAAAAAATTCTACTTTAACACTTTAACGCACAAGTTTCTTGAAAAGAAAACCGGCCGAAAAAATCTATTTTTTTAATGTATAAAAGCACACTTTAGAACATTGTCCGCTCCTGGTTCAACTGTTCTTCTGGTGGACAATTTCAATATACTGCGCCGTTGTTCTATGGAAAAAAGCTGTGTTTTATTCTTGAATAAATAAGTGTTATAGCTTACAATCCTATGTAAATGATAAATATCAATAAAAGATTTTTTTTCTTAGCTTTCACATTGTTATTTTCAATTCTCGATTATATTCGAGTGTGAAAAATTGTAGCAGCAAAAAATACAGAGCCGCTCGAATTATCTCGAGTGGGCACAGTTTGGCCTGTTTAGCGCGCTCGTATTAACTTAAAGGCACAAGTTAAGGGATTAATTCACGACCACTGAGGAAAATAGCTCGAAACAGGATCTTATATCTGGAGTTTTATACTAAACTTGTGTCCTTCAACTACAACGGAATTTCAGAGTTGCCGTATGGCCGGGATAGCCTGATTGGTAGGGCGCTGGGCCCATGTCCGAGAGTTCGTGGGTTTTTACCCGACCGACAGAAGACTCCCCGTGTAGTAAAGTGACTTATGCACGTTAAATCTGTCTGGTCACAAAAATCCTCCATGTTCCCATAACAAATCAAGACCTCTGGGAGTACTGGATTGGAGATCGGTCGTTCTCTAATTCAGGTCAAAATTACGATATGTGGATGAATGAATGGATGCATGAATGGGTCCGCCCTATAAGCGGGTGCGACGTATGGTGCGGCAGAAGTCGAATTCTTGGCCAGCGATGGCGCCACTGAAAAACAAGAAACGCACACCCTGTCTGAAATTGCTCGGTATCACCAAGCAGGCTTGCCTGTGTGACAAGTAGCATTAGAAACAACAACAACAGAGTTGCCGTAGGAGACTAAAAAGTGTTGACTAATAAAATCAAAAAATGTTATTAAAAACAATTAAAATTAGCAACTTTTTAAAGCATTTTTTTTCAGTTTACTATTGAAAATAAATATAAAAAAAATGTTTTTGATTTAAATGTGAATAATTTGAAATGTAAGTTATAGTACATAGTTACGATTGAATAATAAAGTGATAATAAATAAATAAGAATTAATTAACCACTGCTAATAATTCTACCACTTTTTACATTTTAGTCGTCTGTGGCATCTCTGGAATTTCAGAAATATTTTCCTAGTGGTAGCAAAGGCAATATATTAATATTTTAATAAATTATATCTGAAAGAATTTATCCTCCACTGTTTTAAGTAGTTTAAAAACTTGATATAAACGAATAAATGGATTAGTGGTCATGTTTTAAAGTTATGATGAAACTACCACTGAAGAAACTACCACTGATGAAACTACCACTGTTAAAAAAACTTCTCAATTTTCGAAGGCTATGACTGAACTCCATTCAGCACGTTTAAAACTCATCGTCTGATGACGAAATTATCTTTTTTTTTTTTACATTCTTTACAGCCATTGCATTTCGTCTTTTTTATTTGTGGGGGGGGGAGGTTGCATGGGACATGAAGATAATATGCAAGAAGAAAACTATTTTTGAAGAATGAAGAAAATTGAATTATTCGGTTGAATTGTTCCTAAGAAATCAAGTTTTAAATATAAGACTTTTTCAAAATTCAATTCCTCAGCAACTATTCAACCAATTTCCCTCAAATTTTGTATTTTGCACTGTAAAATTAGATACTTCAAAATTATGTGAAAAATTTTTTATCTTACAATTCAAAATTTTTCGACTATTATTAAATGAAATAGTAAAAATTAATAAATATTTACTGAAATTTATTTTTCGCATTAAATTATTTTTGAATAGACAAACTTTATAAGTGTGTGAAAAAAAAATTCAATTCGGTTATTAATTAAAAATAACATTAGGGGGTCAAAACTTCGGCCATCTCTCCTGAGAAACTCTAAGAACCATATTTTCCGAATTGCAGCTACTTCCTGTATTTCAAGGGTCAGAAATCCGAATCCGTTGAACAAAAAAAGTATATTTATTCAGAGAAAGTACGTCTTTGTGTGTGATTTCGTAACTTACAATATCGTCTGCACTAAATAATTAGCATATTTGAACCATTAAGAATGAGTCCTAAAACGTGATCCGATCATCAGATCAAAAGTTTTTCAGGGTGGTCCGTTTTATTTTTGAGCACTATACAACAATTTCAATTTTCTTTAAAATATCTAAATTTTAACACAGGAATTAGAATTTTTTTCAGGAGTTTAGCATAAATATAGACATTATTTCAGTGCAAACACTTTTTAGAAACAAGGCAAAAACACATTTGCATTTTAATATTGTTTAGAGCTTAAAATTGAAGAGAAACGTTTGTATGAAGTCTTGTACACTCGATAAAGTCATGTTAATGATTTGAAACAACTTTTAATAGACATTCAAATGGTTTGTAAATGAAATGCATTCTTTTAACTTAAAAAAATGCTTAAGTTTACCGGTTTTTATAAAAAAAATTATTTTGATAAAGGAATACAAAATATTTACTATTATTCAGGAAAGATTATGAATTTGAGAAACATGCTATGCATATAATTACCCAGTTTTATTTTATTTTATAACCCACATTAAACAGCCGAATTTAATTTGAAAGGGCAGTATGCAGTATCTATTTTAATAATCTGTATGGAAAATTAGAATTCTGAATAATAATAGGAGTTCAAATAAAAGTTCAAATCAAGTCAAAAAAAGATGTTACTGTGCAAGAGTTTCTTCCCCCATAATCCTCTGAAGCAGTTGAAGCACTTCTTGATTTCTTAAAAGTTCTTCCGATTCTTCAATTATTGTATTGTATTATTGTATCTGTTGTTGGTGGTGGTATGGCACGTGTTCCCCTCCAGCGGGGACGGGCTCTGCACCCCGTGTAGTTGGCTGTATGAGAGTACCCGCAGTTGCTGCACTTAGGTGGTGTATTTTTATCTTTTTGGCACTCGTATGATCGATGTTTGGCGGCGCACTTAACCAACACCTCCTAGAAAGAACAGGCCTCAGCACGGGTTACCATAAATATCCCTTAGTAGTCCAAACGTCATGACATATTTTGTATTTTCAACCACTGCGCAGCTTAGTACCCTTAACGTAATGACATCTTTCTTATTTTTCGTCTACTGCGCAGTTAACTTCGTCACATCGGACTACTAAATTGATCCGTGCTGAGGCCTT
>NC_092215.1:30831865-30857930 GCF_043381705.1 Parasteatoda tepidariorum | reverse complement strand
ATTCATCATGAAAATTATATACAGTGAATAAAACATTTTGAATTATGTAACAATGTGGTAACATTATAATAAAGTAACCATGATTAGAAGTATGTACAAACTTGATCGGAGATTTACATTAATTGCCATTGAAAAATGAATACAGCCATGATTAGATGGATATACATGAAATACGAGCTTAATCTGTGATATTTACATTAATTGCAGTAGAAATTTGGAATTGAGCATTAAAAATTGATGATAGCATATATACAGAAAATTGGGATTCAAAATCATGAAGATTCTACATAAATTTTGCAAAGCCTTAGTGGCGCCATCTAGCATGTTTTAATGATTTGTGGTAGCCATAAAAAAATCAAGCCATTTACTTGTGAAATAATAGAACAATGAAAAAATTCAATATGACAAATTGGTGTTTTTACATAACACTAGAAATATTGATGGTAGACTTAAATTTAAAGTAAAGATAAAATATGATTTGATATGTACAATAATTGATTTTTGAAAAATGAAAGACATAATTGATGATCTCTGCAACCATCTTTCTTTCTTTATTCAAACAAAACTGGGTGCCTAGGCCGCGCAGCGTCCCCTACCCCATACGTACCTGCCAACTTTTACGCATTTGGCGTAAAATTTTATTTTTATATTTAAGATGGTAGCAAATATGTATATTTTTTTCTTTTATAAACTTAATTTTTAAATGATTTTGATCACCACCATTCTTCAAAAAATTAAGTATATATATTAATATGTGTTAGTAGTCGTGGTTGTCAGCTTAAGTTTTTTCAAATACTACTTATTTGTTTTTTTTTTTTTTTTCCGCTTAAAATTAAAATTCCATTTTAATACTACTGGAAAAAATCATAATGGAAGGGATTAAAAGTTCAGAGATGCCAACTTGCTCCGGACAGCAAATAAATATTTTAAAGTGGTAGTTTATTAATTATGATTCTTGGTTTAATAAATTCAATTTAGTAGATTTTTATCCACCACTATTTTTGAAAAATTCGTAGGCTCGTATAATTCACCACTTTATGGATTGTGTTACGCTTCGCGAAAATTTCTGTTATTGCATAAATCATGACTTATATTAAATATCAAATCATGTTTAATTTATCAAGCAAATATGCTTGATCCTCTGTAATGCTACCTAAATGCTGCATAATTCAAAATGTTTTTTAATTCAACTTGTAAATACTTCATGATGAATGGGTTAGGGGCCGCTGCGCGGCCCAGGCACCCAGTTTTAGTTAAATAAAGAGAAAGAGAGAGGATTATGTTACGCTTTACCTTTAAAACAGCCAGCAAAAATAGTCAAATATTTGCAAATTTAACTTTGTAGTTATTTACCGTTTTTTTAATTATTTTGACGTGTCCGGAGCAGTTGGCATCTCTGAAAGTTGGCAGGTATGCCCATATCTCTGCAACCATGACAGAGATGCCAACTGCTCCGGACACGCCTAAATAATTAAAAAAACGGTAAATAACTACAAACTAAATTTTGCAAATATTTGACTATTTTTGCTTGCTTTTTAGAAGGTATAGCATTAATAACTATTACAAAGCAGTGAATTATATAAGCCTACAAATTATTTAGAAATAGTAGTGGATAAAAATCTACTAATTTGAATTTATTAAACCAAGAATCACAATTGATAATCTACCACTTGAAAATATTTATTTGCCGTCCGGAGCAAGTTGGCATGTTTGCCATGATAGTACACATATAAATATATATGCTTACTTTTTTTAAGAATAGTGGTAATCAAAATCATTTAAAAATTAAATTTATGAAAGAAAAAGTTGTATATATTTACTACCACTTTAAATATAAAAATAAAATTTTGTGCCAAATGCGTAAAAGTTGGCAGGTATGTAATTATATGCAGTAGTAAACGCTTACCTTTAACCTTCAGATTTATCAGAACGTATATCATGAATCCCATGTATCATGAAAATATAAACTTAGAGTTACAGACAGTTTGAGTTTAGCAACATTGTGGTAGCTATACGGAAAGATCAAGCACTTTGCTTCATAATCGTCGAAACGGCAGCAAAGAGGTGGATTACACAAGCTTTTGAACTATTTAGAAGAAGTGTTAGGTAGAAACCATATAAAACGAATTTACTAAACCAAGAATCGTACACTAAAAGACTGCCACTAGAAAATATTTATCCGTTGTTCGGAGCAAGTTGGCATCTTTGTGAACATTCCGGGAGGCTAAGGGTATGATACATTTAGTATTTTTTTTAATCTACCACAATTTGATCTTAAATTAATTACAATAAATATTTTAGCGAAAACTGGAGAGTTTATAGCCGTCATGGATATTGAAGAATATTGTAGATAACGTAACTTTTAAGAGTTACGTAAACAGTTTCACAATCTTAGGGTAGTCCGGTATTGCCTCTTAGTAATATATTTTTTATACGTTTCCTATTGTTTAAAGCTTTTTGTTCCTAATATCGTCTTTAACTCTAGGTTTACGGACGTTTCTTATATACCTATCTCTACGAACACGCGTCAATTTGACACATGAACGAATACATCTCTAGGTTTACGGACGTTTCTTATATACCTATCTCTTTAACCCAGGATTGACTTGGATAGCTCACTGGAATCACGTTAAGGAAAGAGTTGGTAAATTTAATAATTTGATTAAGAGGGTGGCCAGGGCAACTTGGGGCCTGAAACGAAAAATTTTAAAGATTATCTACCAGAGGGCAACGTAGAGAATCATACTTTATGCCGCTAGTATCTGGTATCGTAACACTACTAGATTTGACGATAAAATTAATGCCATTCAAAGAACATCCTTAATAGTGATTTCAAGGGCCTATTCAACAACTAGCACTGAGGTCCTCCAGATACTGGCGGGGGTGAAACCCATTCATTTAAGAATTATTGAGGAATGTATTAAGAGGTCTAGATGGAATTACAGAATTGAGAAATGCGACAGTAACATTCAGGAAATTCTAAGAATAACGATACTCGAGAAACCAGTTATTAATATTCACCCTTCTCTTTATACATCCGTCCCCTTTGGTGGATTGACCCCAACTAACAAGGGGATTGAGATTTTTACGGACGGCTCGCGGATGGAGGTTGCCGATGCTATGAATAATACCTCTGAACATAGAACAGGAATGGGAATGATAGTCAGGAGAGATGGAAAACTCATTCTGGCAACCTCCATCAGACTGAGCAATAACTGCAGTGTTTACAAGGCCGAGATGATGGCGATTAACACTGCTTTACAATGGCTTGCAAATAACCAATATCCCAATGCAACTATTTACTCTGATTCGCTCTCCTCGTTGCAAGCTTTAAAAAATCCTAAACCCGATTCCGAATTGGTAGAAAACACCAAACAAATCTGGAAAAATAATATTCTTCTCGGATGGGTAAAAGCCCACATTGGTATTGAAGGCAACGAGGAGGCGGATCGAGTTGCTAAAAACGCCATCAGTCTCGGCAATGTTGACATTGAGGTCCCGAGCTCCACCACCCAAGTCAAAACATAGGTCAAAGGCTGTAATTTCATGCGTTGGAAACAGGAGTGGCGGGATTCCGAGAAAGGCAGACAAACGTATAAGTTTATTAAGGATCCTAATATTAGTAGACTTCAGGCGAATTTTTATTTTAATCAATTTCTTACGGGCCATGGAGTGTTCGGTGAGAATCGAAATAGATTTTTTAATAGAGCCCTTGATTGCAATTATTGTGGAGAAATACAAAGCATTGATCATTTAATTTTATACTGTCCACGCTTCCGAACGCTCCGTGGAGAACATTTTAAACATTTTAATCAAATTCAATGTTTTGCTAATTCGATCTGAAGGGGTATTATTAAATGAATTATAAAAAATTGGGTGTCTCAAGTTTTTACTACACTTTTTTATGTACTATTATTGCTAATTTGATCGGTTTTATCCATGTATGACTTGGGTTTCAGTCATGTTTTTGACTACTAGTTTTTTTCCAATTTGCTCTTAATGTAATAGTTTACTAGATTGTTTTTACTCTTTTAATTATGATCTTTGTGATCTTCCATGTGTTGGCTGGATTTAGAGTCATGTTTTTAACTGTTGGTCACTAGTGTTTTATTCTTTTTATACTTGTTGTTGATATAATTATTTCTGTGTTTTATGTATCTACTCTCATATGCCCTTAAATAGGGTGGGTCGAGATGCAAATAAACAATATACCTATCTCTACGAACACGCGTCAATTTGACGCATGAAGGAATATATATATATATACAAACAAATATTTAATAAATTCAATTTAGTAGATTTTTATCCACCACTATTTCTAAGTAATTTGTAGGTTTATATAATTCGCCACTTTAAATTTGCAAAATTTACTTAGTAGTTATTTACCGTTTTTTAAAATTTATTTTGGCGTGTTTGGAGCAGTTGGCATCTCTACTCTTAGAAAGCAATGCAATTATATACTATAAGAAAAAAAATGAAAATATGAGATATATATTTATGAAATATTCTAGTATTTAATTTTTCAGTACTCGAACTAAGCAACTGAAACATTCAAAATCTGACATCAATTGACATTCTTCGTTTGTTCTTTCTATAATTGCATATCGGCAACAGTTGTTTATCGCTTGCTTCATTTGAGATAACGATAACGGATCGAATTATTGTCGGTACATTCCCATTTATTATTGATGTGATGTTTGCATGTTTACTCACAATTTTGTCTAAATTACGATTGTGTCAAATTGACGCATATTCGTAAAGATAGCTTTACCACAAAGAGAACTTCAATATTTCAACGCTTTTGAAGAAAATAGACTTCAATATATACTTACCTCGATCAATGGATAAAAAGCATTACAAGAGATAAAATAAAAATTCAAACGGGTTTTGTAATTTTCCTTACAAAACTCGAAATACGTCAAAAGGACTTACGAATGAGTCCCGTAAACTTAGTGTTAAGATTATCAGATTTTTACATGAAGGACTTGTTGATAGACAGCAGAGATGCCAACTGCTCCGTTTTCTGACAAAATTTTGATAGATTGGTAGCGAATTAAATAGTAAAACTTATTGAATAAGAATAATTACGTCCACTCTTTAAAAAAGAAACCATGAAATTACTGCTTAGTCCTAGTGTTTCGATTTTATTGGGCACCTGGGTCGCGAAGCGACCCCTATCCCATTCATCTAGAATTTTAACACTGTTTTGGTTGAGCATTGAGGTAAGCACGAGATTTCCACAATAAAGTTGCATTTCATATGATGCTTTGAAATTTTGATAAAAAGTAAAAAAGAAAAATACTAAGTCAAAAATAACTTAAATTTCGCTACCACTAAAAAATACTTTTCTACAAAGCGGGACAAATTCGCATCTCTGAAACAGTGGTATGCAATTTTTTAACTTTTACGGTTGCTCTGAAGGGTTTTATTTTTATATTTACAGTGGTAGCAAAATATAAACTTTTCTTTTTAAATCTTGGATATCAAAATTTAATTTGAAATTATTTTGATCATTCAGTTTTCAGTTATTAGCGTCAGTTCAGTTCAATTTATCCTTTGAGAAACTTAATTTGCAGTTTTTTCTTCCCACGACACTGGTAAGCTAACTTAATACCTGAACATACCATAACTTCTCAAAAGACTGGGTGATTCGATGTTGCATTGTATTGTATTGCAAAGTGTTAGTATGTTTAGATTTGAATGCTTACTTTTTTACTTGAGAGCGTTTAAAATTACAAGTTTCAATGGTGTGTTTTTTTAAATAATACACGCTGTTTAAGGGCAATTAAATAAATTAAAACTAGTATTGTTGCAGTGATGATGTAATATATATGAGAAATAAAATAAACAATGAAAAATGAAAAAATGAAAATTATGAAAAAATACGGCAACCGAAGCTGACGTCTTCATGGAGTAACAGCTCCGGAAGCCACAAATGCAAAACCTTTTCTATCAATGTCTCAATTGCTCTCTCTGTACGCCAAAGGTTTTGCCAAAGTCCGGGACGAGAGAATACAATACAAAGTATAAAATACATTAAGCAAATACAAAAGTATAAAATCAAGACTAATACATAAGAATAAAACGCTCAAAAACTTACTTGAAAACAAATCCTATAACCAAATTACACTACTGACCATCAACTAAATTGAAATAAACAAAATAACAACGTCCCCTAATTTAATGCGCAGAAGGGAGAAAAACGCAAAGAAATATCCAAGAAAGTAGTGACATCAATAATAGAAATCCTTAACCGAGGCAACTCGGCCAAGACTTGATCATACCCTATTAAAAGAAATGCTTTAATTGCTTTAATTATTTTGAATTCTTTTCTTATTATTTATGAGAAATATATGAACAAATTGAACGTAAGCAACCAAATTGCTATCAGAACAGTTGTTGATACTCATCGTTATATCACCGTTGATAATAATTATCTAACGCTAGATATATATTTTGCGGCAAGATTAGATTCTAAGCAATTATTGCGATTTCTATGGACGTATCGCAAGAATATATTGTAAAATTAAGTTTATCACCATATTAAAAAAATATCTATATTTTATGATAAAGTTTAAGTTTAGTTTTGGTATAGTTTTTGGTTAGCTTTATTATTGCAAATCAATATTACTTCTCGAAAATTTCTACAAACACAATCAGTCAATTCAAACTTTGGAATAAAGAACTCGCTTGTTTGTCTTTTTGAGGCGATGTTTTAATCTTTGGCAATAATACAAACTAGTTTGGCATCAAAATATATTTCTTAGATTCTTAGCTGCTTTTATCCAATATCCCCCTTCCCCTGTTACTTTTCGAAGGAATGTAAGTTTACCGAGTCCCCAGGGGAAACCAAGTAAAAGCTGCCAACTATAACTTCGCAATAGGATAAGGGTAACGTGAAAGTTCGGAATACATTATTGTCTTTGAAAACTCTTTTTATTCTTTTGTTAAAAACAAAATTCAAAAGGTCTTACTACAAGAAAATAAATCCAAAAGAAAAAAAAACAAATCTGGAAGAAGCTAAATACAAAGAAGGAAATTCAAATGCTTATCGAACTACTTAAAAATGAGAGATAGTTAACTGTTCTGATCAACTACAAATGAAAAGAGAGACCGGAATAGCCTGGTCGGTAGGGTGCTGGGCCCATGTCCAAGAGTTCGTGGTTTCGAACCCCGCCGGCCGAAGACTCCCCTTGTAGTTGGTGACTGATGCACGATAAAATTCTGTCGAGTCGCAAAGTCCTCCATGTTCCTATAACAAATCAATATTAGATTGGAGATCAATCGTTCTCTGATTCAGGTCAAAATTACGATCTGTGGATGAATGAATGAATGGGTCCGCCTTATAAACAGGTGTGACGCTTGGTGTGGCAGAAGTCAAATTCTTGGCCATAGATGGCGCCACTGAAAAACAAGAATCGCACATTCTGCCTTAAATTTGCTCGGTTTCACCAAGCAGGCTTGCCCGTGTGGCAAGTGGCATTAGAACCAACCAACCAACAAATGCAGAGATATATTATTAATAAAAATGCGAAAATTTTAAAACAAATCAGAATCTTCCTATGATGTGATGATAGATAGATTTTGAAATTAATAATCAATTTCTATTAACTGTACTTGGTCTTCCAATTACTGAATTTTAAAAAAAAAAAATTATTTAGATCTATGAGTAATGTGGTCAGACATTCGAAAATCATTTTGTTTTATCCTAATTATAATATAATTTATTTGCTAAATATAATACAGATTGGCTACTGGTACGCGGGCTTGTAAGCCAACTATGATAATCTCAAAGCCATCAACATTCTTATACATCTTTAAAGCAAGGAATGGGTCAATTTTCCATTACCACCAGAAACGGAAATGCTTAAAACTTTAAACGGTACTGAACCTAATATAGGGAAGAAAAATTATTTATTTTCGAGTTAAAAATGCATATTCTTTTATTGCTATTTTTTTCATAACCGTTGTTGAACAGTCAACACAATTTTTGGGTCTACGATTACAAATGTTCAACTCCGTAGTCTTGCAGATTTAAAACCAATCCAGAAGACAGGGAAACTCCTGGATCAAGTATTGGGAGAAATTTGCCTACCTAGGGAACTTTCTTTGATAGAACTAATTCTCATTTGCGTCACATAGAAAGGTAAACCACGAAAACCTTCCACGGTTAGTCTGACAGCAAAGGCACTCTAACCCATGATCCGTCTACCACTGAGGATATTTTACGTCAGCATTGTGTTCGGTGCAAACTGGGAGCGGAATTCGTATCGACCAGCCATCGCAGGGATTCGAACCCGGTTCACCTCATTGGAAGGCCAAAACTCTTTTCCCTGAGTCTCTACTATTCTAATTATCCAGTTTTTTTTCATTTTATTTATTAACCATAGTTGAACAGCCTACCTAATTTATGGTTTACAACTACTAATGTTCAACTCCATAGCCTTGTAATTTTGAACCCAATCCAGAAGACTTGGGATCAACTTCTGGATCAAGTATTGAGAGAAATTTGCTATCATGGAAGACTTTTTTTTATAGAACTAACCCGCATTTGCGTTGCACGGAGAGGAAGACCACGAGCACCTCCCACGGTAAACCTGACGGCAAAGGGACTCTAACCCATGATCTGTCTACCACTGAGAATATTTCACATCAGCACCTGTGGTAGGTGTAAATCGGATGCGGATTTTATTGACCAACCATGGCTGGGATTCGAACCTGATCACCTCATTGGAAGGCGAACGCTTTTTTCCCTGAATCTCCACTGTTCGAATTACCCAATTTTTTTCATCTTATTTTTTAACCATGGCTGAGCAGCCTACCCAATTGAGGATTTACAACTACTAATGTTCAACTCCATAGCCTAGTAATTTTGAACCCAATCCAGAAGACAAGGGAACTCCTGGATCAAGTATTGGAAGAAATTTGCCTTCGTGGAGGACTTTTTAATGGAACTTACCCGCATTTGCGATGCACAGAGAGAAAGACCACGAGATCCTCCCTCAGTTAGCTTGACTGCAAAGGGACTCTAACCCATGATCCTTCTACCACTGAAGATATTTCACGTCAGCACTGTGGTTGGTGCAAGCCGGGTGCCGATTTGTGTTTACTAGCCATCGCGGGGATTCTAACCCGGTTCACCTCATTGCAGGGCGAACGCTCTATCACCTGAGTAATCGAGGCTCTCTTATTGCTATTAATACCATTCCATCTTGTGTGTAATTGAAACGTTTCATTGATCCTTTAAACTTAAAATAGGAAACTCTGCAAAAGCAACACTTTATCACGCCAAAACGAGATATAGCTAAAACAAATTTAAAGAAAATACATTTAGGAAAAAACAAAATAAATAATTAAAAGTTGAAACTTCTTAAAGCAAAAAATTCGTTGGAGGTTGTGTAGTGTTAACCTTCTCTCCCCTATTAGAGAAAATTAATAACTTACATAATTAAAATTATTTTATAATTTAAAATTTATTGATTGCTATCTAAATTTGCTATATTTCAGTATAGATAACAATAAAACTTTATTTTTGCATGGCATTGATTTCTTTCCTCAACAGTTTGTAAAAACCTCGTCATGAGACTCAAATTCGCGAAAATAAAAAGTATTTATTTTTCAATCTGATAGGGCGTATTCTCTTATCACAATTAATTCCATTCCATCTTGCAATTGACACGTTCCGTTTATCCCTAAAGCTGAGAAGAGAAAATGCTGTAAAAGCAGGTCTGATTTTTATCACGTCAAAGCGAGGTATAGTTAGAAAAATTTAAAGAAAATACAATAGAGAAAAGAATAGAACAAACCAATAAAGGTCGGAATTTTAGATAATGGCATTCGTTAAAGGAAAAAATGGTTGAAAATTCCTGTTCTGAATTCATGACGAAATAAGTTAAAAGGCATTTTCTAAAACAATTTTTATTAGATTATAAATTATTGTGATTTTGAGATTAAATTTTTACAAAAATATAGGGAAAAAAAGTCTTAAATAAATAATGTTTAAAACAATTTATTCTATTTTATTTATTGAAAAGCCTTAAAAGAATGCTTTAACGTTTACTGGAACTGACTTAAAATAAATTTATTCTGACTTGATTCAATGCTAAAATTTAGAAAACTTCATATTTCAGTTTTCTAAATAATATCATGTAATTTATCTTTAAACGAATTTGAGTTATTTAAAGACTCTGATTTTCGGAAAATTAAACAAGTGTTAAATTAAATTGTTATATTAAAGTATTTCAAGCTTTTTTTTTAATCTTTTTGTTAAACTTTTTTGTTTTAATGGTTTTAAAGGCAACACCTTCGTATATTTTTTTAAAAAAAGTCGAGTGATTTTGTTTTGCGTAAAATAAGAGTTCTGAGACAATTTTCTTAAAATTAAAAATGCTTTTTCAATGTTAAATAATAAATCAAGCACGTACATTACTTTGAAACAGGCACCTATCAAACCAATATGAAAATTCGATTATATTTTTGAAACTCTAACGAAACTATTATTCCCTAATTTATTCCTTTTTATATACATACAACCAGGGCTCGAAGAAAGTCAGAAATTTTATCCGTCCCCGAGGACGGCTTGTCCAACAATGTACCCGTCCTCCTTTGAAACTAACCCGTAGTTTCTAAATAAATAAAAATATAATTTTCTCTTATTTATTACAAACATTTATATAAATTGCACAATGAATTAGTCGTTACTAGGATTACATTATACAGTAATAAAAGAAATACTAGGTTACTAATAGTAACCTAGTATTTCTTTTATGAAATAATTTAAATGACAAAGGTCAAGTTATCTGGAATGTCAATTTATCCGAGGGTACTGCGTTTTTTAAATGAATCAAATATGACGTTTGCCAGTTCCACAATCAAGCCAATGATTTACAGAGGTTTCTGCACAGAAATCTGAAAGGGGTTTTCCATTTAGGTGGATGTTCATAATTGCGTTTAACGCTTCTTGTTTAAGACCAGTACGTAATGTTTTTTTTTGTAAGCTCATTGCTGAAAAGCCTCTTTCAACCACTGCAGTACTCCCAGACAGAGAAAACATCAATTCCACCAAGCGCAGTATGTTGCTGTATTTCTAGATTAGAGGGTCATTTTAGAAGTGAGGCTCTAGACTCTTGTAAGATAACAAAAATTGAAAATGTATCACGAATATTAATGGGGAAATGGCCGTCCGCGCGGACGTCGGATTCAAGATATTTGTTGTCCGCAGGGAATTTTTGACCGCCGAGGACGGGCGGACGGGTGGTTTTTCGAGCCCTGCATATAACCATCGTTGAACAGCCGACCCCATCAACCATGTACCTTTTAAAATATGAAGTGACACATTGTAATTAGCTGACGTTCTGGTTGCTGATTTAACGTTGCAAGTTCATTGCTCGAAGAAATTTTATAAGTTGAAATAAAAAAAGCAGCTTGCCCAAAATTTTCAATTTCAGATGAGAGTGAAGTATCAGCTTGAGAAAACGATATGATTGCTGTTTAATCTATTGATGAAGTTGTCTTGTTTGCGATATTGAAGTTGAAGCTTCATCAATAGATTAAACAGCAATCATATCGTTTTCTCGTTTGCGATATTGAAGTTGAAGCTGAAGTTGAGATTTGTGGTTGAGATTGAAACTGGAATCTGAAGCAGAGGTTGATAGTTTCTAATATATATAAATACGTTTTTTCACATTTAAAATGTCGGTTTAATAAATTGGTAGATCTTTTTTTATTACTTTAAGTGCAATATAATGCCATTTTGTTAAAGTTTTTCTTTATATTGCTCTTGAATTTACATGAATAACAATTGTATTAATATTTTTAAGTAAATCGGATGAACTATCATGCCTGCTGTTAGCAGTTGTTTTTAGAGAGAAGTTTTGCCTCCTCAATCATACACACGTTAAGTTTTACAGAATTTCATTTTAATACAATTTCAGAAGCGTTAATTCAAACATACTTCTCTTTTGAAAGCAGTCAAAATAGTTTCCATAAAAATACCATTTTTCGATCTAATTATTGCGATATTTACCCTTAAACATTAAAAAAATGGTCACTTTCCAAAAAGTTACTAATCACCTTCCTATCTTCTGGTAAATTTAATAATATAGATTATATTTATTGCCACAAGAGGTGTATGGTGCGTACAAAACTGCGTACCATGCACTTATCAATGATAAATAATGAAAAATGTTACTGGCATCAGGTGTATTTAACTGGTTAGATAAACTTTGTGGAATTTTTATTGGAAGAGTCTAAAACGTAAGAATTATGATCATTTGTCTAGCTCTTTTTGAAATCCTTCATGTATAAGTTTTCTCCCTAATAAATAGATGGAAGCACAATCGTTTTTCTTCAACATAAAACTAATTGAAACGTTTTCGCAATTTTATGAAATGGTTTGACTCTGTTTCCAGAGAAGCGTTTTAGAAGAATTGTTTTGGAGAGCAAATAAAAATTTTGATTGAATTTTCAATCAGTTTACAAATTGCAACTCTTTTACTTACTTATTTTGTTTTTCAATATTTCTATGATTATTTTCACTGAGTAGAAATATATATGTTGATAAAATTAGCTTAATATATGCAAAAACACAAAATTGGAAAAGTCTATTGAGCTTTTATTAACATACATATTATGATCACTACATATATTTGTTCTTAAAATCACATGGTTTTATTAAACTACAGCTGCTACCAGAAAAAGATATTATAATTTGAAGACTAATTTTTCTATAAAATATTATTTGTTAAAAATAAACACAAATTCTTGACTTATAAACTTATATACATCGAAATCAATTTCACGCATCCCTAACTCAAATATACCAATCATTTCACTGAAACAATGAATACTAAAATATATGATATCTAAAGAAAATCCATTGTCGATGAATTGCTTTGAATTTAAATATTCAATTTAAGTATATGCATATCATGAATTTTAATACATTTTTATTATAGAAAAACTTAAACAATTAGAATGAAAAGAAAAATTATCTATGCAGATTATCACTAACAAATGAACAATTAACGAAACAACCAGCACAAATATACTAATGACAGCAATCTTCATTGAAATTTTTTGTCACGGAAGACAAGTAAACAGTTATCTTAAAAGCTTTGATCTGAAAAATATAAATCATGAAATCTATCACTTAAATCATACAAACAATTTATTTTTGTCGCGAAGACAAGTAAACAGTTATCTTAAAAGCATGAATCTGAAAAATATAAATCATAAAATCTATCATTTAAATCATTCATAGAAGCAATTCATTAAAATATACCCAGATGATATACCTAATATATACCTGAAATATACCCAAAAGATACCTAAAATATCAGATATACTATAGATATCGGATATACTTATTTGAAAATTTTATCACTAAAAAAATTAACAGACATAACTAAATCTAATATCATTAGCATATGGCAGAAGTATAAAATATTTTAGATAATTTTTTCCTCATAAAGCATGAATCTTGATCTAGAAACCTTATACTAGAGATGAACTAGAGCAACACTTGTACTAGAACAACATCTTGTACTAGAACAACATCTGCATTATTACCTTCTACATTTTCTAAATACCATAGCAATAGTAGGTGGTAAGAAAATGTATATGTTTACTACATTTTATCTAAAAGAAATTCATTACTTAACTGAAACTGAAGCTAAAGAAACAAATTCTATTTTCTGATAGCAGCAAACTTACATTGGTTAGAATGGTTTTATACATTATTGACAATTTTTCCTACTTATAGGCTCAATCGCCCCTTTTCCTCAAGGAGAAATTGCCAAAAAAGGTTTTTTGGTTTTGTTACAGCTCTTGCTTTAAATAAAAAGGCCAGTAAAAATAAATGTAGTCAAAAATATTGATTAATAGTTTAACAATAAAGTCAATATTTAAACTTGTTTTCATTATTTTGTTAATTTGTGAGCAAGCACTCTAAAATTTACTTTATATTTTTTGGAAAAAAATATAACATATCAGTTTAAAATGGAAAAACAACATCCCTAGAGAACAACATCTACATTATTACCTTTCTTCATTTTCTGAACTCCATAAGAATGTTTGGTAGTATAAACATATATATGTTAACTGCATTTTATCGAAAAGAAATTCATTACTTAACTAGAACTGAAGCTAAATAATCATATTCTATTTTCTGATAGCAGCATACTCACATTGGTTGAAATGAAATTTTAAAATATGTTTTCTATGTTTTGATCTTCAACAGAAAAAAAAATTACTAGGTTTTAATGGGTTTCTCTTCGTCATCTTCTGGTTGTTCCTTAGGTTTTAGACCTAAACATTTTGCACAAGGATTATTTCCTTCAAGAACGTAGAAATCTTTACGTCGACAGTAAACAACAAGACCAAGAAATGTCAAAAAGCCAAATAATCCACCCCAAAGTATCAGTTGGTCTTTTCTGTAAAAGAAAAAGGCATTTTTAAAAATATGTTCTAAGAAATTCCATACAATTTCTGCTTTATTTAAAGCGAATAGATAAGTTTGGGTAATAAGATACTGAAAACTTTTTTTTTAATTATATTTCTTTTTGTTAAACTAAAAGTTTACCAAAACTATCATAGAAACTTTTACTTCTTATGTTTTTACAGTCTGTAAAGTTTGCAACAAGTAAAACCTGATATATTTCTTATAAATAAATATTTTCAAACTAAACTTTCATAAGAATTACTTTTAATAAAAGCCATGTTTTCTATATTGCTTATCTATTTTCAAAAAATATCTCTGTGACACACTAGGGTTTAAAAAAAAACTTGTTTTACTTTAAGCTATGAAATTCCACATCATATTTTTCTTATATTTGCCATTTTTAAAAAAATGACGTAAAATTAACTGGAAACTTACTAAAAGGAATTCTGCTTGCAATTTGCTTTATCTATGTATCGAGCTAAATCAATACAAGTTAGGATTCCTAATGACTATCACTTCATGTTATGTGTGCTTATGACTATCCATACTTTGCTATATTCAATATTCAATAACCTTTTATGTGACATCTCGAAAGTTTGAGAGTAAGAGGAAGAATATGCTAAGCAACACTTTCTAAATAGTCAAATTTTCTAAGAAATTTCACATGTAACTACATTTGTAATGCCAGTTATCCATACTCTGCAATGTTCTAACAATATTCAATCAGGTTGTTTTTGTAAGAATTCGATAGCTTAAGTGCTAAGTTACTTGTGAAGCACAATTTGTAAACAGTCAAATTTACTAGTCTAAGGATTACTTATGGTCATAAGTAGGTACGGAACACTAATTTATTGTGCCAAATATCCATACTCTTCTAACTTCTAATAAAAAAAAATTAATCAGATCTTTTTTGTAAGAATTCGAAAGTTAAAGTTATGAGTTACATGTGAAACGACAATTTGGAAACAGACAAATTTACCATTCCAAAGACTTACCATTCCAAAGATTACTTATATTCGAAAGTAGGCACGGAATATTAATTTAGTATGCAAATTTTCCACTGTCTGCTATCTTCTATAAATATTCAATCAGATATTTTTTCTGAGAGAGACATCGAAAGTTAAAGTGCTAAAGGGAGGAACATATATAACACTTTGTAAACAGTCAAATTTACTGGTCTAAGGATTACTTATGGTTGAAAGTAGGTACGGAACACTAATTTATTGTGCCAAATATCCATCTTCTAGCAATATTCAATCAGGTTGCTTTTGTAAGAATTCTATAGCTAAAGTGCTAAGTTACATGTGAAACACAATTTGGAAACAGACAAATTTACCATTCTAAAGATTACTTATGATCGAAAGTAGGTACGGAACATTAATTAATTATGCAAATTTTCCACAGTCTGCTATCTTCTATCAATATTCAATCAGATTTGTTTTTGAGATAGACATCGAAGTTAAGGTGCTAAAGGGAAGAACATATATAACTTCCTTAGACTAGTAAACCTGACTGTACACTACGCTGCAATAGGTTATCCTCAGACTAGTAAATTTGACTGTACTTTTGTAAACAGTCAAGTTTACTAGTCTAAGGATTACTTACGGTTGAAAGAAGGTAAGGAACACTAATTTATTGTGTCAATTTTCCATACTCTGCTATCTACTAACAATACTCAATCTGATCTTTCTTTGTAAGAATTCGAAAGTTAAAGTGCTAACTTACGTGTGAAACGACAATTTTGAAACAGTTAAATATACCACTCTAGGGATTACTCATAGTCGAAAGTAAGGACGAAACATTGATTTATTGTCCGAGTTTTCCACAGTTGAATTTCCACATCTTCTACCAATATTCAATCAATTCTTCTTTTTTCTATTTTTTTTTTTTTTTTGAGTGAGAGACTTCGAAATTTAAGGTACTACCAGGAAGAACATTTGTAGTAACACTTTGAGAACAGTCAAATTTACTAGTCTAAGGATTACTTATGGATTAAAGCATGTACAGAACGTAAATTTATTGTGCAAATATCCGCACTCTTCTATCTTCTGTAAATTTTCTATCAGTTCTATTTATTTATTTATTTTTTATTTTTATTTTATGAGATCTTGAAAGTTCTTCACCTTTCGAAGTATTAAGAGGAAGAATATGCAAAGCAACACGTTTTAAAAAGTCAAATTTGCTTGTCAAAGGATTACTAACTGTCAAAATCAAGTAAGGAACACTAACTTATTGTGCCAATTATCCATACTCTGCTATCTTCTAACAATATTCAATCAGTTTTTCAGGAAAGCTCGTTACATGTTTTCTTAAATATGAAAGTATTGCATATAAACTCGCTCCGCAAAACATGTAATTATTAAAAAACTACAGTATATATATATATANTTATAACTATATATATATATATATATATATCGGAGAATCCGTAACAGTTGGAGTCTTTGTATTCCCAAAGTTTTTTTTTTTTTTTTGTGATGACACCTTGAAAATTAAAATGCTAAGTGGAAGAGCATGCATTGCGACACTTTCTAAACAGTCATATTTACAAGTCTAATGATTATTTTCTGTCAAAAGTAAGCATGAAACATTAGTTTCTAGTGTCAGATAAATGAGCCAACCTGTAGAAAAATATTTTTGAAGCAGCTTCCTCGTGTTTCTATGCATTCTAAAGCTTAGAGCTGATTTTTTTTCTTCAAATTCTGTAAACTGTCAGTATGACATTCTTCCAATAAGCTCATTAATTGTAATGGTATACTTACACTATTAACCATTTATTTTTTTCAGCACAACATGATGGGTTTCCATATTCTTTACAACATCTTTGGTCCTCCTCACACGTGTAGACATTATCCATATCGAACCATCCTATTTCACTATCAATCATACAGTCTTTTTTTGCTGCAAAATGAAAAAAACAAATTTTTGGCTTTCTCGCTCGTTTATAAAACTAGTTATAGTATTTATTGAAAAAAAGTCTCATCAATTTTGGAAAAGCAATAAATAACAATATGAAAATATGTAGTTATATTAGGAAAAGAAAATATAGCTACGAGTTATTCATATGACTGTTAATTTTATGGACTTGAATTTTATAGAACTGTTTTCTAGGAATTTTATACGACTGGAATTTCGTAGGAATTTTATAAGACATGAATTTGATAGGACTGGACGTGAATTTCATTGAACTGCTTTTTATTAGATTGGATGAGAATTTCAGAAGACTGTTTCTTATAGGACTGAATTTTGACATGAATTTTATAGAACTGTCTTTTAGAAACTTTATAGGACTGGAAATTTATAGAACCTGAATTTTATAGGAACTTTATAGGACTGTTTTTTAGGAATTTTATACGACTGGAATTTCGTAGGAATTTTATAAGACTTGAATTTGATAGGACTGGACGGGAATTTCATTGGATTGGACGTGAATTTCATTGAACCATTTTTTATTGGACTGAACGTGAATTTCAGAAGACTGGTTTTTATAGGACTGAATTTTGACATGAATTGTATAGGACTCTTTTTTTAGGAACTTTATGGGACTGGAAATTTATAGGATATGAATTTTATAGGACTGTTAATATGAAAATAAGCAGTTATATTAGGCAAAGCAAATGTTGCTACGAGTTATTCATAGGACTGTTAATTTTCCTGAAATTCTCAGGAAATATAAAGCACTGATGGTAAAAACATAATTTCTGATTTTATTTCAAAAGTGTAAACTATTCATGACTATCATTAGTTAGTAATAAAAATAAAAACATTAATACTAAGCTTACCAGCTTCCTCAGAAAAATGAAAAAAATGTTAGCAAATTTTCTAAAAGAGCATTGAAAAAATCCCCTCTTTAACATTTAAATTATTTCAGGAAAAATTATTTCTGTTTGAGAATCTCTACAAGAGATTTCTGTCCTCAAAATATTAAATTGCCTAGGCAAAGCAGATAGTTTTCAAATATCCATTTAGAAATTCTTCTTCACGCTTTTTAGTTTTCCGAGGACGGAGGTCAGCTTAATAGATATTTATTATAGAGCCTCCTTAGCCAAAAAGGTCTCGCAGTTACACTGAACACTCTGTAGCATGGAGGTAGAGGGTTTGAATCTCTCCATGACTTTGGATGTATCTTTCTGATGTCCATCTGCAATATTTGCACTACAATTTGACAAGAGCAAATAAGTCATACTTTGTAATGAACACATAAGTCTAAATATCCATGTTAAAAAATAATTAAATAAATAAGTATTTATGTCTGAAAGTTCTCAGAAATTACATATTTTTATAATCTATACATATTCGTTCAAAAGTAGCAACGAATAATTTACTCCCACGAAAGAAAGTCTAAAAATGAAGTGCGAATCGTTTCGATGCTAAAAATTAGCATCGAAAAAACACATCAAACTATTATCAGCTCTTTCAGATAATTATTTATAGTTGAGTCGTGGTGGCTCAAGGGATCGAGCGCTTGCCTCCCATTGAGGTAAACCAAATTTAATAATGTGTTGATACGAATTCTGCACCCACCTCGCACCGACCACAGTGCTAACATAAAATATTCTCAGGAGTAAAAGGATCCTGGATTAGGACTGTTAGTCTGCCCTTTGCCATCAAGCTAACCGTGGGAGGTTTTCATGGATTTCTTCAACATCTAATGCAAATGTGGGTTAGTTCCATAAAAAAGTCCTTCACAAGGTAAATTTCTCTTAATACTTGATCCAGGAGTTCCCTTGTCTTCTAGATTGGATAAAAAGAAAACAACGGAGTTGAACATTTGTATACGTAAACTCAAAATTGGGTTGACTGATCAACTACGGTTATAAAATAAAATAAAAATATTATAGTAGTTAAATCATTCAGGACTACTGCAGCTAGCACACAACATTTTGTATTGATGTATGCAGTACTTTTATGAAAAACATAGTTTGGTGCTTATACTTAAGCACATCAGTTAGTTTCCTGCGTTAAACTTGAGTTTTATAATATGAAATCATATAAAACCAAAATATAAATAATTATTTTAGTATTATATTATGAAGACTATTTTCTTTTTCCACCAAAATGAAATTAGAGAATGAAATAATTAAGTGATCATTCATTACTTTTTGAAAAAAGTTAAGAGAACATTTATATCAAATTTGCCTGATCAACCGCAAACTCTGGTCAGCATATGAAGAAACACCTATTCTAAAAAATTGGAAGTACATATTTGATTGTACCAATTGAATATTTCTCTCTGTTACCTACCACTTTAGCTTTAAAAGCACACTGTCGCGTTATTTTTATAATCGAATATAAATGCTGACAGCGGTTGATCAAAATAATGGAAACACTTTTATACTAACCCCCCATGTAAACAATTATTGGTAAAGTTTGAAAGATTATGCTTAAAGCTTTTAGTAATGATGACATTTTTAATCATGTAAAGTTTGGATTAATTGAGATGAGGAGAAAAAGTTAATAATTTCTTTCTAGCTTTAATAACTTCAACTTTGAAGTCATTCTATGGGATAGCAATATTTGTATAAGAATGCGTTTTTAATTATAATGGTATTAGAAAGGGAAAATAGATTTTAATGTTATACGCTCATTTTGCTAGATGCAAATTTTGCATCGTTTCTAAAGTCAAATCTATTAAATTGGAACAAGAGAGTTCCCGTGCAAAAACCGTCGAAAACATGTGCTGCTAATTGAAAAATTGTTTACTTAGAGTTATCGGAGAAGAGTCTATTGTTTTGTAATACTCGAGTTTATTGTTAATATATTAATGTAGACATATAAAATAAATCCTAAATTTAAACATTTGAGCTGCCACTTTTTTATTTTCCAAAAAACATAACTGATACTAGTCGTAAAAGGTTTAAACATAGTTAATTTAATTGAAATTTAAATTAATTATTCTCTAAGATCATTTAATTATTTTAGAAAACTAATTAGATTGCAATTAGAATATCTCTTCGATTCAGAAAAATAGTAGGTATTCTTATTTTAAATAAATAATCTTAATAACAACGTACCATACTATAAAAACAACTATATAACTTGGGAAAGAAAATTTGCTGCATTTACACAAAAGCTTGATCTCGTCTAATTCAGGTGTGAGGATTTCAAATCTGAAATCAGTTTTGTTCTTACAGCTACAATTTGTTTTTTAATGACATTTTAGTCTATTTTTTGTCGAAATGCACGAGTTTAAAAACATTACATGCAGCAAGAGGTCGCATAAATTTTGTGATAAACGTCTAGTAGAGTTAACGCTCATTGTCATAGTTAAAATTCTGTTTTCACTCATGACCGGAATTGTCGTCCTACGCTGCTAGGGACGCATCCCTATTATGACCCGTTCAGAAGTACACGAAGAAATCGTTTAAAATCTGGAAGCGCCCCTACGTATGATGCCATTTCCGGGCATGGGATTCATGCAATTTTTCTCCTGATGGTGAGTTTTAACTTTACTCGAAGTTTGGTTCAACATTTGTGTGACCCCCTGATATACACCGAAGAGCAATTACATTATGACCACCCTCCATCTATAACAATGGGCTCGCTCAGGTTTTCATGGTTTCTCGCCCAGGAACAATGTTTTCATGGGGCACATTAGGACTCATAATCCTCATAGAGCAATCCCTGACGTCTGTAAGCTACTTAAACATAGTTGCAGACCAGGTTCACCCATTCATGGCAACAGTTTTTCCTACAGGGGATGGTGTTTACCAACAGGATAATGCGCCATGTCATGAGGGTCGAATCGTCATGGATTGATTCGAGGAACATTCCAGTGACTTTCAAGTCATATCTTGGCCCCCAAATTCACCAGACCTTAATCCAATAGAACATTTGTGGTCCTACTTGGAAAACCAAATTCGTGCTGCCACGCTACCCCCTCGCAATGTGAGGGAATTGCAGGACCAGTTGGTGAGCGCTTGGTACCAGATACCTCAGACTACCTATCAGCACCTTGTGGAATCAATGCCACGGCGAGTGCTAGCAGTTTTGAGGGCTAAAGATGGTCCTACATGTTATTAGCAGGGTGGTCATAATGTACTGGCTCTTCGGTGTATATAACGCCTTTAAGTTTGAATATTTTGACAAAAAATGGACAAAAAATGTCATTTAAAAATCTGTAGCTTAGAGAGAGAAATTAATTCCAGAGTTGAATTTAGTGATACGAAAATATTTCATATTTGTTTTTAAAAGAAACTCATGTAGCAAAATACAAGCACAAAAATTGTTTTCCAGTGTAATGTGTGAAGAATAATTATGTAATCTTAAACCAGTAAAATCTTTTAGAATATTCTTATTACTTAAAACTCAAATTATTTAAAACAAGTTAATGTTCACTAATACACTCATGGATATTATCTTTTTTTACCTCATGAAGCTTAACGTTGTCTATGCTTTCTAATACGAAGAACTCCTAAAAGTTTTTTTTTTCCTTTAGCTGTGTTATATCATTTAATTGAATCTTCGTTTTTGCGTTAGCTATTTGAAAACAGCTAATTAAATACGTAAATAACTAAAAAAGGCCTCGTAGTTCAGAAATACAAATTTGCTAATAGTTAAGTTAATGTAAAAGTTTTGTTTGAAGCTTAGCACAAGATTTTTTTTTTTTTTTAGAATACGAAGTTTTAAATAAATCTTCACTTTTAAACTTAGTTAAAATTACTTTAATTTCATTTTTAAAGGTTAAGTTTTAATTAGAATTAAATTATAAAACTTCTTTTTCAATCAGTAGTTTTTTGAAACTAATCTAATTACAAACCGTCAAATATAGGAAAACTATGTGTTTTTAAATATTTTCTATTCTAAAATACACTGCTGAAAACAATTAAAAGGAAGAACGTATTTTTCAAAGAACAAAATTAGAAACACCTATACGCAAATAAGGTATCAGATTATAGCTAAGTCTTTCGTGGACACATCTGCCAAGCTGTGGTCTTTTACATCGTAAAACAGTGGCGCTGTGATCGCGTTTGTGTAGAGGTACCTCATTTGCTCGCCAAAGCTTGTAGTGTTTTGAAACATCACTAGCTTAGCCCAATCCTTGTTTTTTTAATTTCTTTGTTCACCCATCGTTAGACAAGCGATTAAATTTGAAAACAGCCGGCCTGGTGGCCGAGCGGTTAGCGTGCCTGACTGCGAAGCCATAAGCTGCGGGTTCGAATCCCGCTCTAGGCATGGATGCTGTCCTCTGTTGTCTCTCTCTCTCTTTGTGCTGTCCTCTGTTGTGTGTGTGTATGATGTTTGAATGTGGCCCACCCTATAAACGGGTTTGTGGCACTGTGGCGTGGGCAATATTGCTCGCCTCCGTGACTTTGGTTCACAGGTGCCCACTGGGTAACGCGAAATGAGCAACAATTCTGTCATAGTATAGGCAAAGATTCAAATTCAGTGCCTGCCATTGGAAAAAAATTGAAAACAAAAACTATGGGTAAATAGTTTATTCTATAAGAAGTATATAAGTACACCATTGGAAATTATATAATAGTACACCATAGGAAAAATATTTTACTAACTGACTTTGTTAATATTGTTAAGCAATCAGAATTTTATCCGTGCCAACTACACTCACTATCAAAGATAATCAAGCGCATGTCCTTCGAAAGCTGGAAGGAGCTGGAGCATAAGGAGTGTCCAGCATACTGCACTCCTTATGCTCCATTGATACCCAAAATTATTGGAATACGGAATTCTGACGCACATATAGAGGGCAGCACCACAGAACTGCTTAGCACAAAAAAGTCTATCTCCCATCTCTCAACCTAGATGGCACCACTATATAAACTAATTAAGCCGCATTCCACGATTCACTTCACAAAACACAACTCAACCACTTTCTAACTCTTTGTTCAATTTACCTATTCAAGACTGACTTCTAATTTTTTACAAGGAATGTTATTCTTTAGGCAGCACATTGTCTTTTTACCATAAATAATATTCCAAAAATGTTTTTTTTTTAAATTGGGAGTCACAATTTGCAGTTAGGCCCTGGGGCACTATCCCATTAATCTGTTTGAGAGACTAATGAACCATGACAGAAGTTTACAGGGACTTATACAGCCCAAGTGGTGAAGATACGGATGTTTTTATTGTTTTCATATGATAAACATTTAAAGTTATACAAATAATGATTCAATAAAACGTAAAAGGATAAAAATAATGCTTATATTATGGCAGATATTCTATTTTTCTGGATAGATATTTTAATATTGAGAAATTTGCAAACTCGTTATTGATTTAACAACAGATGATCTATTTTATACCAACAATTTCTCAGGATTATTGATAAATTTTAAACGTGTTAAATTCGAATACGACAAATAAAAAACATACCCATTAAAAAGTTTTGAAGCATATTAAACCATATTTCCGTTCAAATTTCCCATGACCATATAGTGTCCCTTTGAATATTATCGTACTTTTAACTTGTTATATTGCAGTTAAAATTGAATCATAACACTGCTTAATTAAGAAATTTATTTAAATTGCTGCTATTTTACACTGTACTAGGTTTGAAGTTACAGATATTAGAGTTCAACGTCGAATCATTTTTTTGTCTGGAAGTGTAGCAACATATAGTATTTTCTAAATTAATTTTGATTTCCATGAAAAAATAGGAATGATTTGTAGATCTTACGAAGAGAAGTAAGTGAAAAAAGCTACACTGATTAATTATTTATTATATTTTTTAACTAATAAATTTTATGCTATGTCAGAGAAATTAGTCTATAGGTAACCATATAATTGCACAAATTTGCATTAACCTTATTCTGGTGCTTTGTTGAACCATTATTTCGAATAAACAGGAAACCTTAGTTAGATGCTGGCTGAACCGCAATCTCTTAAAAGTAAAGGTTTTCACAATACTGTGGATCAAAGTTAAACCAGTTTTTCTGACATTGTATTTATGCTTACCTTATGGTCAAAAGAACCCATGCATTCTATGTCTGAAATTATTCTTTCTCTTTCGTTAAAAAAAATAAGTAAATAAAGTTTTAATGACATTTATGAAATACGTGTTCCGGACAGGGTCAACTATCTATAAAATAATTATCTTGAAACTTATTTTCTCACTTTAAATACTATTTTTTTCATAAAATAATACTATTTTTTTCTTTAAATTCGCTTCAATATTTTGTAAGTTGTACAAAAATTATGCAAACATTGAAAAAATTTAAACAATTTTAACAAACAACAAATTCTAACAATTTTAATTTATGTTGCATAATAAATGCCAAAATTAAACTTTGCTCTAAATTAGCATAAATACATATATTAAAAAAACTCAAGCCTTCTTTATTTATGATTATTTATCTTTATTTTTAAAAAAATTAAAGATTTAATGACATTTATAAAATATATCCTTAGATACATTTATAAAGCAAACTTATAATAACAAAATTTATTTATATTAATTAAAAGTATAAAAGTGAATAAAAATTACTCTTAAAACTTATTTTCTTATTCTAATTGTTATTTTTTTAATTAAATTAGATAAAGTTTTTAGCTTTCTTAATCATGAATTATTAGTTAACTTTAATTTTATTACTTTTAATACTATTTGTTTATTCCAATCAGACAGGGTTTTAGGTTTGTTTCGATGTTTCGCAAGTTGCATAAAAATTTAAAGCTAATTATATTACATCATGAGTAACAAAGGTCTCTAATTTACACCAAAAAAAGACAATTTAATTTTTTTTCAGTTAAAAGAGCACCATGCTTCTACGAATCAAATTTGTGAAAAGTCAAATTCTGACCTTTCCATGACCTAGAAAGTTTTATTAGAATGGCTGACATTGAATTTTGATTATGAGCTATAGAGTTTGATAAGGAACTTCAACAGGAGGTTTCTTCAATTAGCAGTTTGGGGAGGACTCCCCGTTGTCTGTAAATGAGATTCAACTAAGCTTAGTGAGAGAATTTCATTATTTAAGGATTAGAAGTGCAATAAAACTTGGAGTTTACATCACAGTTTGATGCAAGTTTGTGTTCTATCTTCTAAAAATTGCACTAATCATATTCTATTTTTGCCCAATTTCTGGCAAAATTTGTAGTAATTTTTAAAATATTTCTTTCCGAGGAACCTTTTCAGATAACAAGACCCGATCCTTTTTTCTAATTAAATGCACAATCTAATGAAGAGGAAGTAAATTGAACTTTACTCTGTTAAAACTAATGTCATTATTATTTTCGTTTCTATTTTTTCCTACAGATAAAATGTAGTCTAACTGACACTAACATTTTCAACTGCAATATATTCTAAAACTAACTTCATAACTGTCTAGAATTTACAAACTACTGATATAAATTATTCATATCAGCACAAAAAAACTTAAAGTATTTTTCTTTATCTATAAAAATGAAATATGCGTTTTATTTATTTATTTATTTTTGTAGGAGAAAACGATCTTTGAAAAGAGCTTTTTGAGCAAACGATGTTATAAATAAAGTAGGTAAAAAAAAAAAACACGGAACTACCATTTCTGTAATATTCTTCTTCGTTCATCAACTTTAAGCTTTTGTTTAGAAAAAAAATTGAATTACTTTATATCAATCAACTATATGTCGTGTAAGGTTTAAAACCGAATATTAACAAAAAAGAGAAATAAACCTTTATATATATATATA
>NC_092215.1:30806667-30831120 GCF_043381705.1 Parasteatoda tepidariorum | reverse complement strand
TTTGGAAAGGAACAAATGTGAAAATGCAAAAAAAAATTTAAGTTAAAAAAAGTTATGTAAGCTAAGTAATTGTAATAACAAACGACTCTGTAAATAAAGCTTTTGAAAAATCGATTTCTAATTTTTACTTATAATTTGTTCGTCCTAAATAAAGGAAGATTAATCCAGATATTGTTTGAAAAACAAAATATTCTAAAACAACATTTTAAATTTGTGAAAAATTTGCAGGCAAATAGGTATATGCAAACAAATTTTTCATTAAAAAATACGAAAATCGAGGATGCATACTATAACTCGTGGAATTGAATAAAGTTGAATCATAGTTGCTATAAAAAAAATGGAATTTTGGAGCTCACTCCAAATTTCTTTTGGTTTCGATTCATTTCTCTTTCGATTGTTCTGCTTAAAGTGCACCAATCGAATTCTCAATTTCTAAGTATATAGATTTTTTTTGATGAAAATATTACAATAAAAAATACCGTCGGTGCAGCGTTGGAAACTATTTTTTTTAAATGAAATTATTAATTTAACACAAAATTGTTTGCTTTTAACAAAAAGAGTTAAAAGTTTGTTTATAATAATATCTCGTCTCCTCTCTCAAGATTCAAACCAATTAAGCGTCGTTGTCTGTTTTCGAACGGAAATAGTCTGTATATCTCAGAAAACTGACCCAAAATTTTCACACATTCCCGGTTTTATCCGATCAGGAAGGGTGTTAAAACTTGTTTTTATTCATCCTCGTTGGAAAAAATTTAGCCTTAATGCAACTTGAGAAATTATTAATTTAACATCGTTTGCATTAAATAATTTTTATTTCCTGAAATAAAGTGCTATTTAACAATTCAAGTCTAAATTTAAGCAATTTTATTTAAGTTATTTCTGAGGAAATTAAAAAAACCCTTAAGAATCTGATATTGTTCGATGTTTCCCTATTAATAAAAAAGTATAATTTCTGCAAAAAAGAACTCAAATTTGAATTAAGAATGTCGTTTGAATTTTGACGTCAGAATAGAAAACGATTTTTCCATTTTATAATATCAGAATTTTGAAAACACTTTGTAAATAATTTATAAACTTATAAAATGTATACATACAGTTACATTTATTACTGTCTTAAGTAAGAAAAGATTATGAGTAATTTATGTACACATTTATACTAAAAAATTCATTGATATCCGGCTACAATTTGTACAAAAGTATATAAAAACTTTTTTTTCATATAAGACAAAGTTTGTTCCAGCATTTCGGTTTTGCTTTGTTTTCCTTAGATAATGAATTCCTTAATCGTCTGCGCTTCTATTTCATCGAAAAATCTACGCAGTGAGTGCTTGCGTTTTTTGTAAAAAGTTCTATTGTTTTCCTAGGTAAAGCGATCGTTAAAGTCTAAGAAATAAATCAGAATTCATTGTTCCAGACTCGTTACCCTTTATTGCCTGTTGTATCACTTACACTCAAAAACAATGCCCACATTTAGAACAACAGCCTTTAGAATTTCCAAAAAAATTTCCGTTTCTGGGAAAAGGTCAATATTTTTTTTTACAAAAATCATTTAAATCATATGTTTGATTTTTGATCGAATTGAAAATATTTTGAGTAATTCGTATGAGTTATTCAGCGTTTTTTGCTCAATAATGTTTCAAACAAGATTTAAGAAAATGCATCCATCAAGAAAATATATATTTATTAAGAGACTAATATTTATAGAGAGGGGGCAAGTTCAAGTCATAAGGAGAAAATACCCTTTATAAACTCTCATGTACCTTGACTATAAAAACAAAATCCGCATTTATGAAAACAGTCTTAAAAATCTCCACTCAAAAAAGAAAAAAAATTAAAAAAGCTACAATATTTTCATACAAATAAAAAGTCTATTTTTGTTTGATTAGTGATAATACTTTTCCAAGTTAAAATTTCTTGCTCTTCTTTATTTTGATTGAATGAATGTTCTTTTTGCAAGCGTTAATATGAAAAAAAATAGAACTAAACTTTAAAATTCTTTCTCACATCATAGGTTTTTAATTATTTCCCCCCAAAAAATTACTTCTTTAACTTCTTATGAACAATATTCAAATCAAACCATCAGGTTCAACTAATAATTCCTTCTTGCCGGATATACTGATAAGTTGAAATCAGTTTTTCCCCACAGAAAATAGACACGACCTCAATTGTGACCACTACAGTGTGTACCCAGTTACCACCACTGTCTATCCGAACAGAAATTTAATATTTGAATCACATGCAAGTGTTTGTCTTTTACATTTGATCTGATCTAAATTTTCCTACTTTTAATTTATACTTTGATGGAATGAATATTCTTTTTAAAAGCGTTAATATTAAAAATAGAACCAAACTTTGAAACTCTATCTCATATCATAAATTTTTAATTATTTCTCGACAAAAAAATTACTTCTTTAACCGCTTATGAACATTATTCAAATTAAATAATCAGGTTCAACTAATGGTTCTGGCAGGATATACTGTTAAGTTGAGAACAGGTTTTCCCCACAGAAAATAGACACGACCTCAACAGTAACCACTACAGTGTAAACCCAGTTACCACCACTGTCTATCCGAACAGAAATTTAATATTTGAATCACATACAAGTGTTTGTCTTTTATATTTGATTTGATCTAAATTTTCCTACTTTTAATTTATACTTTGATGGAATGAATATTCTTTTTACAAGCGTTATAATGAAAAATAGAACCCAACTTTGAAACTCTATCTCATATCATAAATTTTTAATTATTTCACGGCAAAAAAATTACTTCTTCAACCTCTTATGAGCATTATTCAAATCAAACCATCAGGTTCAACTAATAGTTCCTTTCCCCACAGAAAATAGACACGACCTCAATAGTAACCATTACAGTGTGGACCCAGTTACCACCACTGTCCATCCGAACAGAAATTTAATATTTGAATCACATACAAGTGTTTGTCTTTTATATTTGATCTGATATAAATTTTCCTACTTTTAATTTATACTTTTATGGAATGAATATTCTTTTTACAAGCGTTATTATGAAAAATAGAACCAAACTTTGAAACTCTATCTCATATCATAAATTTTTAATTATATCACGGCAAAAAAATTACTTCTTCAATCTCTTACGAACATTACTCAAATCAAGCCATCAGGTTCAACTAATAGTTCCTTCTTGCCGGATATACTGTTAAGTTGAGAACAGTTTTTCCCCACAGAAAATAGACCTCATATACGACCTCAATAGTAACCATTACAGTGTAAACCCAGTTACCACTACTGTCCATCCGAACAGAAATTTAATATTTGAATCACATGCAAGTGTTTGTCTTTTATATTTGATCTGATCTAAAAATTCCAACTTTTAATTTATACTTTGATGGAATGAATATTCTTTTTACAAGCGTTAGTATTAAAAATAGAACCCAACTTTGAAACTCTATCTCATATCATAAATTTCTAAATATTTCACGGCAAAAAAATTACTTCCTCAACCTCTTATGAGCATTATTCAAATCAAACCATCAGGTTCAACTATTAGTTCCTTCTTTCCGGATATACTGTTAAGTTGAGAACAGTTTTTCCCCACAGAAAATAGCACGACCTCAATAGTAACCATTACAGTGTGGATCCAGATACCACCACTGTCCATCAGAACAGAAATTCAATATTTGAATCACATGCAAGTGTTTGTCTTTTATATTTGATCTGATCTAAAAATTCCGACTTTTAATTTATACTTTGATGGAATGAATATTCTTTTTACAAGCGTTATAATGAAAAATAGAACCAAACTTTGAAACTCTATCTCATATCATAAATTTTTAATTATTTCACGGTAAAAAAATTACTTCCTCAACCTCTTATGAGCATTATTCAAATCAAACCATCAGGTTCAACTATTAGTTCCTTCTTGCCGGATATACTGTTAAGTTGAGAACAGTTTTTCCCCACAGAAAATAGACACGACCTCAATAGTAACCATTACAGTGTGGACCCAGATACCACCACTGTCCATCCGAACAGAAATTTAATATTTGAATCACATGCAAGTGTTTATCTTTTATATTTGATCTGATCTAAAAATTCCTACTTTTAATTTATACTTTGATGGAATGAATATTCTTTTTACAAGCGTTATTATGAAAAATAGAACCAAACTTTGAAACTCTATCTCATGTCATAAATTTTTAATTATTTCTCGACAAAAAAATTACTTCTTTAACCACTTATGAACATTATTCAAATCAAATAATCAGGTTCAACTAATAGTTCTGGCAGGATATACTGTTAAGTTGAGAACAGTTTTTCCCCACCGAAAATAGACACGTCCACAATTCTGACCACTACAGTGTAGAACCACTGACCATCACTGTCTATCCAAACAGAAATTTAATATTTGAATCCCATTCAAGAATATAAAAATAACCATTACTATCACGTCTTGTGTGGCTCTTGTTTATAACCCTGCAACTCAATATTTCTTGATAATTTTATTTCCATGGTACAAATTAAAGTTCAAACTCACCTTCGCAACTCCATGTATAGTACGTTACAACACAAGCTGACACCAGACAAAAAAGCCATAATATGCGACCTATAAAAGTGTCAGCCATGTTTGTCTAATCAGTTTGCTACTGAAAATGTCGACAAATGTGAAAAGTTTAGGATCCAAGCAATTTGCTAAGAAAATACATTATCATGCAAACAGACATAGGATTAATTTGGGGGTGTGTTGTTATGGTGTTGCTATAGTGATGGCCACATTGGATGATTTCTAGATTGATCGGAGAATCTTTTCGCTCCAGTCTTTGGTTATGGTCACGTAATTTCCGTCACGGTGTCTTGACCCTCTAAACTACTTGAAAGAGTTAGGCCATATCTAAAATACCCGCAGTGTAGCTGTAATGAAAACATCACATTCTTTTAATGTATTGTTTGGTGATTATATATATTTTTTGGAAAGGAACAAATGTGGTTGTAATTTGCAAGATTTTGAATCATTTACATTTCTTAAAAGGTCACAGTACTCTTAAGACAAATTTTCAAAATGAAAGTAAAGCAAATAATATTTTGCTTTTTATGCACACTTAATTTAGAATAATAAAAAGATTGTTTCCTAAATTAGTACCATTTATTCTGTTTTTTTCTAAACTTAAATAAAAAAAATTAAAAAATAAAATTCTTAACAATTTAAATATTTTTCAAAGCAAAAAATTTGCTTAATGGTCACAATATTATTTCCTAGAAATCTGTGAATTCATTTGCTTAGATACCAATTTAAACATTTTTTTTCTAATGCCCGGGAATCGAACCAAAAACCTTTCTGATGCAAGGGCAGTTCCCTAACCCCTACACAGGTCGGTCGGCCCAATTTAAACATTTGCTATTTTATTTTATACCCGTCGTTGAACAGCCGACCCAATTTTATGGGTTTACGACTGCTAATGTTCAACTCCGTAGCCTTGTGATTCTGAACCCAATCCAGAAGACAAGGAAACTTTTGGATCAAGTATTGGGGGAAATTTGCTTTCGTGGAGGACTTTTTGATAGAGCTAACCCGCATTTGCGTTACATGAAGAGGAAGACCACGAGAACCTCCCACGGTTACCCTGACGGCAAGGGGACTCTAACCCATGATCCGTCTACCACTAAGGATATTTCACGTCAGCACTGTGGTCGGTGCAAGCCGGAAGTGGAATTCGTATCGACTGGGATTCGAACCCGGTTCGCCTCATTGGAAGGTGAGCGCTCTATCCCCTGAGCCATCACGGCTCCGTGAAGAGATATTGTAAACCTTGACAAAGTTAATCCAACTGCAAGTGTAAAGGTTTGCTCTGTCGAACCCGTATAAAATAAAAAACGCCTAAGTCAAACATTTTATAAAATGCTATTCTCTTATATAAATCCCACATATACAGGTGAAATGATTACGCTTTCTATGAAACGGTAGTAACAGTAATATTTTATTAATTCGAACTGCTAATTAATTTATATAGTATGTTTATTCCGCGAAAGTAGGTTTCTGTACTTGAGTTAGTAGCTCAAAATATTATCTCCACAAATTAATAAACGTATTTAAGGTCATTTCCTTGGACCAATAGAATTGCATATTAGTATGTGAAAATCCGATTAATCGATCAAAAGTTATTTGGTGTTCCGTTTTTCCTTTTTGTTCACTATACAATGATAAGTAAAGAAAAAAAGCATGATTGGATCCGAATAGCTTTTATTCCAATTCCCACGTACACAGGAAAAATGTTTATGCTTTCGATGAAACGGTAGTAATTATATTATTTTATTAATTCAAACTACTAAAAATTTTATAGTATGTTTATTCCGCGAAAGTAGGTTTTTGCACTTGATTTAGTAGATCAAAATATTATCTCCAGAAATTAATAAACGAATTTAAGGTCAGTTCCTTGAACCAATAGAATTGCATATCAGTACAAGAAAATCCGATTAATAGATCAGAAGTTATTTGGTGCTCCGTTTTTCATTTTTATTCACTATACAATCATCAGTAAAAAAAGTATGATTGGGTCCAAATAGCTTTTATTCCAATTCCCACGTATACAGGTAAAATGTTTATGCTTTCGATGAAACGGTAGTAATTGTATTATTTTATTAATTCAAACTACTAAAAATTATATAATATGTTCAATATCCCAATATCCCAAATAACCTTCAATCGAATTCCCACAAATTCAGGTAAAATGTTTAAGGGAAACAATGAAACGGTAGTTGATGTATTATTTTATTAATTCCACCTAAATTGTAAAATATTTGCGTAAAAATGTACTTTAATAAAAGAAATATTTTGGGATTTGGATATTTTAAGTTCAGAATAATCAAAAGTAAAGGAACAATAGGAAAACAATATAGGGATTATGGCACCGATAGTAAATTAAATCAATGATTTCGAAAACAGGTCATCTTGCCTATTTTCGGAATCGTTGATTCAATTAGAAGCGAGGCACTTGTGATACTATTTTGGGTTTTATATTTATAACCTTTTACACCCGATTCAAACAACATATATCTAAAACATTTTGATGCTAATAATTCTAAGACGGCTTACCAAAAATGACTTTTAAAAAAAAATTTGAATGGATTAATTGTTTTGTAATTTCATCATAAGAGTTATAATTCTTAAACTTGATTTTATTATTTACTGTAAATTTCGAATATTTTTTCTTGTATTTATGTTGCTAAAATGGTGCCTTATAGCTTCCTTATAGCTTTAGTGCAATGAAGTTAGCATTAAATATATGACTTGTATTTTGCATTAAAACGCTTAAGCTGGCATGTTATCAAACTAATAAAAATATATTCCTATAAAAGTATATCTTAAGAGCCGCGATGGCTCAGGGGATAGAGCGTTCGCCTTCCAATGAGACGAACCGGGTTTGAATCCCAGTCGCTACGGCTTGCACCGACCACAGTGCTGATGTGAAATATCCTCAGTGGTAGACGGATCATGGGTTAGAGTCCCCTTGCCGTCAAGCTAACCGTGGGAGGTACTCGTGATCTTCCTCTCCATGTAACGCAAATGCGGGTTAGCTCTATCAAAAAGTCCTCCACGAAAGCAAATTTCTCCTAATACTGGATCCAAGAGTTCTCTTGTCTTCTGGATTGGGTTCAAAATAACAAGGCTACGGAGTTAAACATTAGTAGTCGTATTGGTAACATTGCATCAGTCAAACATTGGTATGCGCAAACTGTGGCAGTAAGGGCCACAAGATTGATGATTGCACTGCCAAAAGTAGGTGCATTAATTGTAAACAATCGAATCAGAGATACAACTNTAAAATTTTTAACTAAATGATATACCAAACACTAATTTAAAAAGTTTATATTTATAGTAAAAGTATATTGGTACTAATATACATTCGTATACTTTTAACAAGTATAGTTTAAAAACATACCTTTAATATACTTTTTTTCATAATATGCTTTTATACTAAAAATATGAAAGTTGTTTAATAAAATTAAAATCTTTTAGGTAGATTAAATGCTGAATAATTGTAATTAGTAACATCATTAAAATTTTTACTTAATTATAATTCTTAAACTTGATTCTGCGATTTTTTGTTATTTAATTCATTATATTTCAAATATTTTTTTCTTTATTGCGTATGTTTCGCCTTAATAGTGTTTTTATTTCATTATAGCTTTAGTGCAATGAAGTTTGCATTGAATATTTGACTTGTATTATGTATCAAAACGTTTAAACTTTCTTGTCGAACTGATAAAAATATATCCTTGTAAACGAAGATATCTTGAAGTGCATTAAATTGCAATTGCTTTATTGCAATGAAATGTTTCATTTGAACTATACAGCAAACACAAATTTAAAATGTTTCTACTATTCATAGTAAAAGTATATTAGTTAAAAGTATATTAGTATACTTTTATACTATTTAATTATACATTTTTTATAATATGCTTTTATACTAAAAGTATAAAAGTATGTTACAAAAACAATTTCCTAATTATTACTTTTACAAAAAATTATTTTTAAGAATTTTTTTTGATAGATTCAATGTTGAATAATTTCAATTACTAACATCATAAAAATTATAATTCTTAAACTTCATTTTGCGAATTTTTTATTTTTTATAGTAAGATTTTGATTATTTTTTCTTGTGTATATTTTGCTAAAATGGTACTTTTATTTCATTATAGCTTTTATGCAATGAAGTTGGAATTAAATATTTGACTCGCAATATGCATTAAAACGCTTAAGCGGGCGTGTTATCGAACTAAAAAAAATATTTTCTTTTTAAATTATGTCTTGAAATGCAATTTTTTTTTATTATTTTGCAACTTTATTGCAATGAAATGTTTCAACTTAACTATACAACAAACACCTCTTTAAAACGTTTATATTTAAAGTAAAATTATATTAGTATAAAAATATAAGCTTAAAAGTATTCTTTTTAGTATATATTTTTATAATATGATTTTGTTCTAAAAGCATATTATAAAAACAATATTTTTAAAAATTATTTTGAAGAAGAAGAATTTTCAAAGAAATATTTTTAAATAGATTAAAAGTTGAATAATTTCAATTGCTAATATCATAAAAAGTTTTAATTAATCATAATTCGTAAACTTGATTTAACGATTTTTTTTTGTTATTATATACTTTATATTTCAAATATTTTTTCTTGTGTATGTTTTGTTAAATAGTGTACTGATCTCATTATAACTTTAGTACAATGAAGTTTGCATTAAATATTTGATTAGTAGTATCAAGGAACTTAAGCTGACATGTTATCTAAAATAAAATCAAACAGTAGTATAAAAAGTTTCTATTTATAGTAAAAGTACATTAGTATAAAAGTATATTATACTTTTAAAAAATTTAGGTTTATAAGTATAGCATAAGTCTTATAAGTATACTTTTTAGGATACTTTTTTAGAATATGCTTTTATACTAAAAGTTTAAAAGTATATTATAAAAACAATTTTTTTTAAATTTTTATCAAGAATTATTTTTTTAAAAAAATATTTTTGGATAGATAAAATGTTGAATAATTTCAATTGCTAACATTATGAAAAGTTTTAATTAATTATAATTCTTATTCTCGATTTCACGATTTTTTTTATTATTTGATACATAATTTTTCAAATATTTTCTCTTGCGTACGTTTTGCCAAAATAATATTTTCATTTCCTTCTTCCTTTAATGCAAGGGAATTTTCATTAAATATTTGACTTGCATTATGCACATTTAAAAGCTTAAACTGTCATGTTATCGAGCTAATAAAAATATATCTCTGTAAACGAATATATATTGAATTGTCTGAAATTGCAATTGCTTTAATGAAATGAAATGTTTTAACTAAATTATACATTGAACTCTAATTTAAAAAGCTTCTATTTATAGTAAAAGTTAACTCCCTTTAATTTACCGCACCTACAAAACTTTTTCGTGATGAGTTTTCGACGAATCAAGTTAAAATATTTCATCTGAAAAAAGTTAGAAAAAATTAGATTTTGTCCTTGGAAAAATAAAACTAGTAAGCTCAGCACAGGAATTTGCTTTTTTTTTCTTTTTGCATTATCATTAGACATCAGATCTTTTAAATATCATTAGATCAGATTCAACATTTTCTCATGATCAAATTATATTTCGATAAATTTCAATGTTATTTACTTTTCTTAAGAGCTTTTTGAAACACTAAGCAGCAAAAAACAATGAATCAACTTTTAATGTCACTAAGTTATCAAAGAGCGTATCTAGGTGTAATATTGTTTATGAGCACAAATATTTCTAACTCACTGTATAACATTAAAAACGTGTATTCAAAAAAATATTAAAACATGCATAACAGCCGCTGTAGCTTAGAGGATGTGAGCTATGGCTAGCTATGGCTAGTCGATCTCACCGACACAGTGCTGATGCAAAACATCCTTAGCGGTATACAAATTGTTGGTAACCGTGTCTAACCAGAGAAGTTTTTCATGGTTTTCCTCTCCGTGTAACACAAATGCAAGTCTGTTCCATTGAAAAGTCCCCTACGAAGAACAATTTGTCCCAATGTTTGATCCAGGAGTTCATTTGTCTTCTAGGTCAAGCTCAAAATTACAAAACAACCAAGTAAAACATTGATTGCCGAAAATTCAGAAATGGGTGACTATTTAACATTAGTCATAAAATAAAATAAAGCATGGGAAGCAAATATTTTGGGACAAGTTTTCATTTTATTGCAAGCTAGATATTACTGTTTGGTTTATTTTCAACCAATCATGTTCAAATACCTTGCCTATTAAAGTGATTTAGAATAAAACATTTTCTCTGAAATCTTCCAAGAAATAATTTTGCAATTTTCTGCATAGAAACAATTTAAAAATTTGAGTCATGTATGTTTCATTCAAAGAGAAATAGTTATTCAAAACAATTTTTATTCAAAAATATTTTTATTCATTATTATACAGAAATCAATAAACAAGGTCAATAAAATTACTGTCAACGCTAATTAGTTATACAATCAATTTCAAAAAATCAAAATTCAACAAATTTTGCAAAAATTGAAAACAGTATACAGTATTCAATATTATAAATATTTCAAGGAAATATTTAAAAATTATATAGATTCCAAAATTTATACTTTAATAATAGATAAAATTAATAATTCTTATATAGCACATGAATTAATCCACAGGATTTATAACTATTCTCAGAGCACTGTATACATAGTTTAAAAGGTATTCGGAAAAAAATACATTTTCATCTTCTTAAGAAAGATCAATTTCCATTTGTTTCGTACTCTATCCGCTTTCCGTGTATTATAATAGTTCTGAAAACATAAAAAAATATGTTTTTATTTAAACTTAACTTAACATACAAATTTTAATGCGTTTAAAGTGTAAATGTCAAAAATTTGAATTTGGCAATTTTAGTATTATTTTTACGCTAAATGACCTTCTCCGTTTTATATTAACTTCACAAACCTTTTTTCATTTTTTATAAATTTTTTTTTTAACCTTTTTCATGCACTGTGAAAAAAAGTATGGCCGTCATTTCAAGAATATGGTAGAATAAAATTTACCGCGCTTCGAGTTCTATGAAAACACCAAAAAGCTCTATAGTTTTTACCGAAGCGCTTTCGTAATAATCTTGGTAAAATTAACAATAAAATATGGTTTCATAATATGTGAAAAAAATTTACAATTTTAGCATGTTAACTTTGAGCATGGCATAAAAACGACTTATTCGGTTACTTTTACATTTTAATTCTGTATTTTTTACTAAAAGCGTGATAAATAGAACTATATTTTTGAAAACTAGAACTTTCTGTAAACCGTTACCATATGAACTAAAAAATTATAAAGTTCATGGCTTAAATACCATATATTTTGATTTTATTTACCAGAAATGTATGCCCTTACCAAACAGTACGATAATTTTACCAGATTTTTTTTTCCGTGCATATAATCATTTTTCTGATATTATAAACTTTTTCTTACTCCTTGTTTAGAAAGGCATTAAGAAAATGCGAAAAATATTTACATACATTTGAAAAAATACTTGAATAGAAATTTGACAAAAAAACATCAAACATTGCATATTATTTTAGAGTGCTTCTCAGAAGATGGGAGTATTAATGTTAATAGCAGCTAATTTTAAATTTTATGGTCTTTTAAGTTATATGCACTAAAGATTCTCTACTTATGCAATATACTTTCCTATTTAAATGAAATTAACACTTACACAACTTTTTTCATTACATTTCAGGGCAATAGATTATTTAAAAAATAAAAATTTACGAGATAAAATATCGACATTGTGTACGTTTCATGGTTAGGGCAATTATACATTCCCTATAAAAGAAAATGCCATTTTGTTGCAGTAATAGTTAATATAAACATAAAGAAATACTTCAATACTTAGAAAACTAATTTAAAGAAGAATAAATAAGTTTAATATTGAAGTAATTACTTTGATCTACTTTCAGTTAAAGTAATAACGTGATTTTGTTCGATAAATACAACTTATCTATTTATATACTAATTATATTATCAAGTAACTGTTTTATTTAAATTTTATATTGTTATTTTTACTTACAAATATCTAATTACTATTAAAAAAAAAACCTTTTTTGGGTGTTACATTTGTTCAATTAACACTATGAATGTCAAAATTGATCATTTTGGCTAGAAAAAATATTTTTAGGATATTTATATAAAACTTTTGAAATTATTAATATTAATTCTGATCAAGAGACAGAAATATAAATGTACACAAAAAGTTTTACTGAAAATTAAGTTTAAGCCTAATTGTCAAAGCTTGAACTTTAGATCTATGTTATGATCACGCTTTTTGAGACCTGCACTTTTAGAAGTTTAGTAATGCAAAAAAAATTGGCCTTAATGGCAATTTATCTCACTGATAACATCCTGTCAAAAATTTAACTCAAAAAAAAACTTGACTCAAAATGTGCACAAAAAGCTTTACTGAGAATTAAATTTAAGCTTAACTGTCAAAGCTTAAACTTTAGATCTATGTTATGATCCCGCCTTTTGCGACCTGCACTTTTGGAAGTTTAATAATGAAAGAAAATTTACCTTAATGGCAATTTATCCCACTGATAACATCTGTCAAAATTTTAATTTGACGAAAAACTTGACACAATATGTACGCAAAAAGTTTGACTGCGAATTAAATTTAAATTTAATTGTCAAAGCTTAAACTTTAGATCTATGTTAGATCCCGCCTTTTGAGATCTGCACTTTTATAAGTTTAATAATGCAATTAAAATTTACCTTAATTGCAATTTATCCCTATTGATAACATCCTGTTAAAAATTTAATTCGAAAAAAAACTTCATAAGAATTTTTATTAAACAGTTAATGATATTGGTACGAGCTTGCATTGATAATTAAATAAATTCTAAATTTATGCAAATGTAATTAATGTCTTTGCAATAAAATAAAATATAAAAATAGAATGCCAAAAAAGAATGCAATTTAAAACGAAATTATTATTTCCCAAAAGTTATAACTCATTTTGATAATATTATGCTAAAAATTGAACTAAAGAATACATGGTAAGAGAATATTCAACATTGTGCAAGTGTAATATCCTGCGCAGTGTAATGATGACGAAAAACAATAAAAAAATTAAATTATATAATTAAAATAATATTTTTACCGTATTCCGAAAGCGATTAATCCCACTGATAATATTATGCTAAGAACTGGATCAAGGAACCAAATATTTTCATCCTTCCAATATGCAATATCACTTACGATTATCACAAAAGCAAACAGCCCACTCAAAGCTGAATTTAAAGCTGAAATACAAATAAATGAAACATTAAGAGATATTGAAATATTTCCGTCAATGTTTAACTCGAACAAAAATCTAAAATTATGGTAAAAAATAATTTAAATATATTGAACCTTTTAATGTCACCTAGTATTACTATAGCAAATTTCGCTGTATCTTAGGAGCTAATTGTGCCAATCAAGAACTCTATATACCTATTTATAGCACTCATATACCCAAAGAAACCTTTAGGTAAAAAACGATAAATTTTTAACTATCATTTTCTATTCTTTTTGTCATTTAGTTTTTTAATAGTCTGAAATATTTTATATTCGGCATACAATTTTTACATCTGCGTAAACTACATGATTGTATGTCACTTGACATGCATTCATGTCAAATGACATAAAATCATATAGTTTATGAGAAAATATAGTAGAAATCTATAGAAATAGAGTGAATGTTTTTAAGAAATAAAAATTTTTAAAAAAAAAGACTTCTTTAAGTTTTATATTTCAAAAACTAAACTTCGGTAAACTCTTAGATTTTATCACTTAAAATTACGTAATTAAATGTAGTAAATTTTTTAAACTTTACAATCAAAAATTTTTCCTACAATTACTTAATTAAATAATGAATAGATTACATACAGAGACTGCAAAAATTCAGAAGATTACATAACGAAGTTCACTCTTTAAACTATCACATTAAGGTGTCCTCAATTTAAATCGATTTTCTGATTAAAACTATATTTTCTTGATTGTGATTACATCTGTTTTGAAGCTTAAAAATCTAAACTCAATCAAAAAAAAAATCATGTTTTCTTAGAGAAAGTACTTTTGTATCGAATATTGCTACTTAATTTATTGTTTGCACAAATTAAACAGCATATCTATGATGATCCCTTTTAGTACTTAGAAATTCAATTAAGAAGAAATTCTTTTAAAATGTATTGTTTTGTTTTATTTTGAGAGCTGTTCGACAAAGTACGAACTGTTACTGCAGAAAATTCTGCAACTCAAAAAAAAAACATTCTACGTCTTATTTCAGACGAAAATATTACTTTAACAAGTGAAAAAGTAAACCATTTTTTAAGCAAATGATACTAGCAGATTTCGTTCTTAAACTTTTATTTTTGAATTAAGACATATTAAGACACTTTTCAGATACAAAAAAAATTACAACATTAACTGAGAAATATTGCAAAATTTCAAATATATTTTTTGAAGAACATAATAGCGCCTTTTTCCTAAATTTTAACATTAGAAGAAAAACATTTATCTTCCTTTTTTTAATCAAAAATATTACTTTAATGTGAAAAAAATAACGCTGTTTTTTGAGCAAACGATGCGTGCTGACTTCGCGCAATCGTTTCTTAATTTTCATCTTTAAAGTTATATTTTTAAACTAAATGAGACATAAATTTTTTTACATAACTAATTCATAAATTGTTCTAACTATTCAAACATTTCAATTTCTGAATTCAATATTTTAATTCTTAACCCTTTTATGCAGAATTTTTACTAAGCATATTTTTTTATGCTTTTTTCTTTATTTCGTATTAATTTAGGTCAAAATAAGTAAAAAATATTATATTTAGGGATTTAATAGTTTATGAAAAACAGCATGAAACACCGGTGACTTTTTCTGCTTTAAAGGTAAAATCTTCTAAACAAAAAATTTTAAAATTTCACTTATTTGCAGTTGATTAGATCTAAAAGAAACAGTTATTCATCATTAAAATTTCTTTAATTTACAAAATCAATTATTGATAAATTTTTAAATATTATTATAGAAATTATTTCTTTCAAACTTTTATCTTAATTTTATATATTAGTACAAATACCGGTCCGATAATCTAACATATTTTTTAAGTAATCATTAGACTGTTTTTCATCATTACAAAATACCAAAATATGTTTGTGCTAGCAATTAGATCTTCAAGAAATATATATATAAAAAGGACACCGGTGTCACATCTGCATTAAAAGGCCAAAAATGTGTGTATTTATTTTTCATATAATTTAACGTCATAAATAACAACTTCAATATGATTTTTTAAATATGCTTTATTTATTTCAAAAGGATTTCAAAATGATGTTACAAGGTATATATAACAAGGTAATTAGTTTATAAAAAAAAAGTAATTGACTTACCATCCAAAAACAAAGTATCACTTTCCAACTTTTTTGATAAAATATATTTAACCACACTAAGTAAAATGCAAAAACCTGCTCCAACTGCAGATAATATTAGCAACACCGTGTACTGAAAGTATAAAAAAAACATTAGTTGTGTGCTATTTCAAATTATTTTGGGCATAGGGGAGTGTCGGGTACCCCCGCCCACTGTCAATTTCATATGTATAGACTATTTTTTCAAGTCAATGGGCCATTGGACATTAATTGTTATGTTAAAAAAAGATTATTTTCAAAGTTTCAAGCATTTATGCAGCTGGTAACATGGTGAACAATACTTTTGAAAATATGTTGAATACAGCAGTCATGAAATTAGGAAAAATTGGTTGAATGTTTCCATTAAACTTCATTTTAACACTACAAAAATAATTTTTTCTATACATACACCATTAAAGTATGTAAAGTATGTAAAGTCTTAAGTTTAATTTCCACAAAGAAAGAAGTTTATATGTGAAAAATTGTTCGAGTAATTACAAATTTACAAAAAAATTCGATTCCGGGTAGCCCCGCTCACATGAATGTCGGGTATCACCGTCCAATTTTATTTCGTCGATAAATGCACGGTTGCAAAGATTATTATTTTATTGCTTCAAATTTGAATGTTATATGCATTTTTAACAACAAATATTGTTGTTATTAAATGATAGAATTCACTAAAAGTATATAAATATGTAATAAATAAAATAATTTTGTGATAAAAATGATAAATGAGGCTTATCTATTGTCAATACATTGGTCATTTTCATTTACACCTGAAATAATAGTCAAAAAGCATAATTTTGGTAACTGGGTGGGGCTACCCGACACATTTTGAAAAGAGCTGAAAAACATGTTTTTTTAAAAATTTCTATTTTTTTAAGTTAAACTATTCTTTTTTTGGTTTATTCTTTTTGCATTATTTAATTAGATGATAAAACAATAGAAACATACAAAAATATTGATTATTGCTCAATATTATACAGAAATATAAGCAATACTCCTTAAGTGAGCGGGGCTACCCGACTCTCCCCTACATAAGAGGAACGAAAGAGTATTTACATTATTTCTTCTAAAAAAGTATTTATATAAATTCACAGTTTTTTCAAAATGTATTCAATAAGCAAATCCAAAATATCAACACGGCATTCCATAAGCTTACCTTTTTCATAGCAATCAAAAAAATTATTTATTTGCAAGTCCATTATTTTAATGTCAATGCAAAATTACGCACAACACATCACTGAAACTTTTATTAACTTTCAAAGAATAAACTTATCTAATGCATACTTGCTAAAAGAGTTTTTCTTCGTTTGGTAGCATCATTCCTGCTCTAAATATTTTATCATTCATTGATTAAACTTAATTTGCTATTATTTTAAACAACACGACGTATAAAAAGCTGAAACAGATGAAAGTCTGATTTTGAGACTGCGACAAGCCTCAAAATATAAAAATTTAACAAATTAAATTAAAATTAAAAATAAATTTAATTTAAAACAAATTTAACAAATTAAATTTAAAAATTAACAAAATTAAATGACAGTAAATTTTTTATTAACCCATTCCCCACCTGGAGGGCGTAAATGCAATATTTTAAATATTTTTCAAGAAAACTGCAGTTTAAAAAATATTTGGAAAAAAATGGTTGAACATTTGTACATAACCCTTTGTAGGGCAGTATTTTTTGATCCAAAAATTCTGTCACAAGAAGCTTTACGAATAGTGGTCATCATTGGCATATCCTTACAGCAGCTATTTGCACCTATATATATATATATANTTGGTAAGATATTGACTAACAATTGATATTCTGTAACTATTGAATTGTGAAATTTAGGTAAAATAAATGTCCCCTTATACAGAGACAATATACAATCTTATATTTTCTGCCTAACCACCTATATATATATATACATTTCAACATTGGGACAAACTTTAAGGGAAGATAGGGGACATCACAAGGATTCAGAATTGCCTAGTAACACATAGTCTGTAACGTCATGGGAAAGTAGTATGACAGGTACAAAAAGCAAAAAGGCTCAAGACTGGGATCGTCTAAAATATTTATAGGTCTAATATATTACATGTACTCTGGTATGTGAAAATGTCACAAAAGATGTTCAAAGTTTCCACCATTGATAACGATATATGCTTTACCCTGTCAGGCTATGGATTGGCGATCTCTGTCAAATACACTTGGATTTTGTTGGATATCCACAGCAGCACCAAATTCTTGAAACCAAATCCATTTCGGAATCCACAGTTGTTGCGTACAAAGCACTTTTCAGCGCACCCCGAAGACAGATATCCATGCTGCTTAACGCTGTTTTTTGAAGCTCTGTCGCCAAGGAAAATAAAAAAAGCTGTAATTTAAGTGCCTTACAGTTGAAACAATGAAATTATTTTAAACTATGCATATAATCTTGTCGTAAAGAATTAACTGGGCTTTAGAACAAACAAATAACCTAAATATTTCAAAAGTTATAAATTTTTTTTTAAAAAAATTGCCAATTTGGTGACATTTTTTCACTTAGATGAAAATTATCAAAATTACTGCCTTATTCTCAATTTTTGCAAACTTTTATGGTCCCAAGTTATGCAGGATTGGAGTAAATTTTTAAATATTCAGAAATTAATCCACAAACGCTTTTCATTTTCACGAAACTGTGGCTTTTCTCCATATTGACATTTTACGCCAGTTTTTAAAATAAGCGTAAGCAACTCTGGCCTTAGGTAGGCTAAATTTGAACTAACAGTCATGAGTAACAGTTGCGAACTCACAACAGCTGTAAAAATACCATAATATTCGCAAGAAAGCATCATTTCATATTACGATGGAGCCTTGGATGAACAGCACCACCTAGTGGCGAACGAAAACGTTTCCAAACATGGGTTTCTAGGCAAATCCGAATCCTTTCCATGTGCCCTACCACCCCTTAAATTTCATTCCAATAATCCTGAGACACCCTGTATAATTTATTTAAACAGTTTAATACAAGTTAACATCTAAGAAGGCCCCTGTTCATAAGTCTTGAAAAATGTTTCATATAAATTCTATTAGTTTTAGTATTTTCACTTCAGTTCACTTCTACTTGAAAAATGGTTGTTTCAAACTTCAAATACTGGGAGGCATGCCTAAGCAGGAAAAAAGAAAGGGCAGTTTCTATTTAAGATTTTGAATCATCCCAGGAATGGGGTTAAATGTTCAAGATTAGTAAAAAAATTTAAAAATTTGTTACTCATGCATTTTCAGTTTTTTGAACCCTTACCTTGTTCTTTTCAGAAGTTTCTATGTCATTACATACCCAAATTCAATTTTTTCTTACACACGAAATATATATACCTTCAGGAGTTTCTACGTCATTGCTTACCCAATTTGGAACTTCTCTTACACACAAAAAAAATTATGCGTTCAGAAGTTACTACGTCATTACATACCCAATTTAATTTTTTTCTTACGCACAAAAAATATAGGCCTTCCGGAGTTTCTGCGTCATTGCATACCCGATTTGGAACTTCTCTTACACACAAAAATATTTATGCGTTCAGAAGTTTCTACGTCATTACATACCCAATTTGGAACTTCTCTGACACACAAAAAATGTATGTGTTCGGAAGTTTCTACGTCGTTACATACCCAATTTGAATATTTTCTTACACACAAAAAATATATGCCTTTAGGTGTTTCTACGTCATAACATACCCAATTTGGAACTTCTCTTATGCACAAAAAATATATGCCTTCAAAAATCACTCCTGTTCCGGCAAGCACAAAAAGAATTCCTAAACTCAGGCATGCTCTGAAAGAAATTATTTTTAAAAAAAAAAATTTATGAATTTGCGGTAATATGATACAGTAATTGAATATGAAATTTTCTTACTAAACCAAGAGTTGAAGGCTTTGTTAGTTTTTTATAACTTTTAATACTTTAAAACTCTGGAACTACGATTTTTTTTTCATTATTTGCATTTTTTCTTCATTTACAAAAAGTAGTTGAATCGTAATATGGAGGTATTTGTTTTACTAAGTTAGGTGAAGTAATAGTTCTTGGCGTTTAAAAAAGCAAATTTGGGCTGTAATCGTTTTGAAACAAACTCTTCGAATAGCAACGTTTTATTCAGAGTAATGGACAGTAATTTTCACTCTACATTAATTTTTAAGTAAAGTAACGGTATTCCCTGATTCAAAATCAATAAATCCATGAGAGACTTTGGTAAGATATTGACTAACAATTGATATTCTGTAACTATTGAATTGTGAAATTTAGGTAAAATAAATGTCCCCTTATACAGAGACAATATACAATCTTATATTTTCTGCCTAACCACCTTAATATTTATCTTATTCCAAATAATTATGGAATTATGTTTAATTACTATTTATTTTCTGGCTTCAGAAATTAAGAAATTTGAATATATTTCATTTTAGTTTGTTATTTGTTAATTATTTTTACTTCTTACATTGATTCAAAAGTTTCTAATTAGGCTTAGTTAGATTTTGGAGAAAAAAATTTCAATTCAGATTAACAAATTGCAAATTAAAAGAGAATTTTAAATACTTGGAAACGTCAACTAACTAAAAAATATTCGATTCATTTCTCTATCGATTCAAGCCCTTACAATCAATACAGGGTTTCGCATGCAAGGTGATTATAAAATAACTTTGACAACATATGACCCTCCAGATAGCATACCGTTTGAGAAAACGGTATAAAGTTTTGTACATATGTATTGTGATTTACACACTCAAGGATGATGTTAAAAACGATAGCGTAGCTCTTACGGTTGCAGTTTAAGTGACAAAATTTCAAAATTTCAAATGACAACACCCCCTTTTAATTGGAACGTAATTCTTACAGTTAAAAACCTAAAATGGAGTTGGAACGATGTTTTTAGCATAAGAAATTCTGACGCTAGGGGTTCCTACGAAAGCGTCACCATTGTTCGTGACAACTAACGAGAAGAGAATATGATTAGAAACCTTTAAAAACAGCGAAGAAACTAAGGACACGTCAAAAAATTTCAAAACATTAACTGCTTTTTTCCGTAGTTTTTTTTCTCTTTTTTAAAGGTTTTTACCATTCTCTAGATACTATTGAGCATGTCAAACATATGAGGAAGGACATGTCAAAAACTTTTAAGACATTAATTGTTTTCATTATAGTTTTTTCTTTGTTCTTATAGACTTTTACTACACTCTCTAGATTATATGTACGTGTCAGACATGGGAAGAAGGACATGTCAAAAGTTTTTAATATATTAATTGTTTTCTTTATAGTGTTTTCTTTGTTCTTATAGACTTCTACTACAATCTCTAGATTCTATGTACGTGTCGAACATGGGAGAAAGGACACGTCAAAAAAACTTTTAAGACATTAATTGTTTCTTTTTTTTTTTTTTTTTTTAAAGGCCATTGCCACACTTTCTAGATACCATGAGCATGTCGAACAGGGGAGGAAGAACATGTCAAAAAATTTTAAGACATTAATTGTTTTCTTTATAGTTTTTTCATTGTTTTTATAGGCTTTTACTACACTCTCTAGATTCTATTTACATGTCGAACATGGGAGGAAGAACATGTCAAAAAAGTTTAAGGCAGTAATTGTTTTCTTTATGGTTTTTTCTTTGTTTTTATAGGCTTTTACTACACTCTCTAGATTCTATGTACATGTCGAGCATGGAAGGAAGGACATGTCAAAAAAGTTTAAGGCAGTAATTGTTTTCTTTATGGTTTTTTCCTTGTTTTTATAGGCTTTTACTACACTCTCTAGATTCTACGAACATGAGAGGAAGGACACGTCAAAAAATTTTAAGGCATTAATTGTTTTCGTTATAGTTTTTTCTTTGTTTTTATAGGCTTTTACTACATTGTCTAGATTCGATTTACATGTCGAACATGGGAGGAAGAACATGTCAAAAAATTTTAAGACATTACTTGTTTTCTTTATAGTTTTTTCTTTGTTTTTATAGACTTTTACTACACTCTCTAGATTCTATGTACATGTCGAACATGAGAGGAAGGACACGTCAAAAAATTTTAAGGCATTAATTGTTTTCGTTATAGCTTTTTCTTTGTTTTTATAGGCTTTTACTACACTCTCTAGATTCTATTTACATGTCGAACATGGGAGGAAGAACATGTCAAAAAATTTTAAGACATTACTTGTTTTCTTTATAGTTTTTTCTTTGTTTTTATAGGCTCTTACTACATTCTCTCCTCATTAATGGTTGCAAAAAAATGGCATCGGAGGTTTTTTACAGTAGGGATAACGTTTCTATTTTTAAAAAGAAGTGGATGTTGTCATTTTAAAGTTTCAAAAATTTGTAGCTGTAACTACAAGTGGGACGATAGTTTTTAACATCATTTTTGAGTGCATAGATCATAATACCTGTGTACCATATTTCATTTCGATCACTCATATGGTATGCTCTACGGTAAACGGTAGAGGGTCATATTAGTTTTTAGTTAACCAAATTTACAATCACCCTGTACTATTTTAGTTAGTTTATAAGTTTGAAATAAAAACAAACGAATATAAAAAGAAAAATATAAAACTACTTAAATAATAATTAAGTAAGTGTATTCGTATGTATGGCATTTTTGGTTCGAATAAAGCAATTTGTTTATTCTCTAACAGTTTGATTGCCCTTGATAATAAAGACTGAGAAGTTTTAACTGAAACTTTCACCAAACATGAAATTAGCTGTTCTTGTATTTTGCCCGGGATTTAACCGAAATACTTGAAATAACGAACTTTTACTTGAAGGATTTAGTCTATTGCAAATTGCGTAATCATTAAATTAATTAAAAAAATTTCTAACGACTTATACAAAATAAAGTTAATGTCCTAATAAGATTACTTTCACTTTTTTTAAAAAAAAATCTAAATTACTTCCTAATTAGTTTTCCCAGAAGAGATTTTCCAGTTTAATTCAGAAAACATTTATTAAATTAGCTGCCATTTTTTCTATTAGCAGTAAAGATACACGATTAATTTTTCTATTTTAATGGATTCAATTTTTCATGTATTATTTAGCACATTCTTTGCCTTAGATATAAATAATTAATTATTATTAATATTCATTAACAGATCATATGAAAATATGCTCTAAAGGAAAAGAGTTTACTTAAGACGAAGTCTAGTGAATAAACCGAGATTTTCGTTATTTCCATTGTTCCAAAATAACTATCATCAGATCGATGATAATTACAATTATTTAATGTTATTTACTTTAATTTGTTGAAAGTCATATAGCACTGTAAGGTGTTTCTTTCATACAAAAATTAACAAAATTATGAAACAAATATATATTGTATTAATTATTTTATATTCCTAATTATTAACTAACATTGAATCAATAATAATTATAACACTCAAATATTATTTACTCAACTTTCTTGAAAGTGATATGCACTACAAAATGTTTCTTTTCAGCAAACATTAATAAATATGTATTACTTTCATTATTTTATATTACTAATGATTAACTCAAATAATTCTTTTAACATAATTTACTCTACTTTTTTAAAATCATTGTAAAATTGTCTTTTCTTACAAAAATTAGAAAATATTTATTTTAATAGTTATTTAATATTTTTAAATATTAAGTTATGTAACACTTATAAGATCACTTACTTTACTTCTCTTGAGTGAGATATAGTGCTGTAAGGAGTACCAAAATATCTCCATATCACTATTAAAGATGAAAAAAGATCTAAACCACAATCAGCCTAAAAAATATTAATATAAGGCAGTTTTCAATTATTAGAATATCATTCCAAAATGAAAATCATTTTCTCATTCGTGCAAACAAGTAAATGAGTTATATCTTTTTTAAAAATATACGTCTAAACTAAAAATAGTACGCTTACGTTGTCGAAAAAAAAGTTTTTCCTCGTCTTTTCTCTCATCGATGATGAAACGTTCCTTTTGTATTTTTTACGAGAAATACCTTCTTTCCGAACAATTTTTTCACACGTTTAGAAACTGTTTCTGAATAAACATTCTCTATGCATGTTGTTTTCAGAAAATTTTACGAAAACATGATTTTTTTTCAAAAAATGTAGGTAAACTTCTTTTACGCGATAAACTCAACTTGTTAGATAGAAAATATTGCATTCTATAACATATTTCTACGTAAGTGCATAAATTTTGAAATTCCTAGAACTAAACTTGTGTATATTCAGAACAAATCCGCTTCTTATTATGTTGTAAAAAAACTATTCTAGTGGAATATAATTCCTATTTCATATCTTATAAAATGTACCATGAAAAAACAGTATTTGACAGCTTTAGCTATAGTATTTTTAAAAAAAAATGTTATCAAAAGTCAGAACAGTGGCTGATTTATGCATTATTTAATTATTTAAAGATGATAAAACTACGTAATATTTCTACTTAAATGTATAAATATTTAAATACCAAGAACATGAACTTGCGTATATTCGGAACAAAACAGCTTCTTATTATATATAGCTTCTATTTGTAAGTTTCGATATATATATATA
>NC_092215.1:30793301-30806572 GCF_043381705.1 Parasteatoda tepidariorum | reverse complement strand
TTAATGCAGCTATTATATATCGAGACTTACAAAAAAAATCTCATACAACAGAGGAAAAAAATTTGTTCCCCAGTACAATTCTTATTTTTTGTAAGTCCCAATAATCCAACACTAGATTAACTTTTTTATATATGAAAAAGAATTAGATCAAAAATAATTGAATTAGATCAAAAACAAAGCTGTAGCCTTTCTTCAGCTCCGTTTTTAGAATTATCGTAGAGGAATGAATCAATATATCATTCAATACAAATTTTTTCAATGCTTATGTTATGCTATAAAATATTCGCGCACAAAAAAAAATCAATATGATTGCCATCTAGCGAGTAACACCTGAAGCATTTTTGTGAGTAATGCAATCTTACACAACAGTTCCTGCTTAAACCTAATCAAATCAAACACTAATCAAATTAAACGCTAATCTAATCAAACACTAATCAAACCAAACACTTATCAAATCAACACTAATCAAACTGAACACAAATTAAATTTAATTATCTTACTTTTTACCAGTCATTTCAATTAGTTCAGTTAAAAGCATTCAGTTAAGTCACAGTTAATAAATTATATACTTTTCTTGCTTCCAGTTATAGTTATATTTCTTATTTTAACTTTGTTATGTTTTTTTGCTTTTTGTTGTTATTCTTAATATTTTGTTATATGTGTTAATTATATGTAATACCGCTGAAAATATCCAAGGTCTGTTAAAAAATCTCACACAACAGTTTCTGTTTGAACCTAATCAAATCAAACACTAATCTAATTAAACACTAATCTAATTAAACGCTAATCAAATCATGCACACATCAAATCAACACTTATCAAACTAGATACAAATAAAATTTACTATCTTACTTTTTACCAGTCATTTCAATCAGTTCAGTTAAAAGCATTCAGCTAAATCCCAATTTATAAATTATATACTTTTGCTGTTTCCAGCTGTCGTTATAATTTTCATTTTAACTTTTTATGTTGTTTTTCTTTTTGTTTTTTCGCTTTTTGTTGTTATTCTTAATATTTATTTTATGTGCTGCAACGATGTATGAAACAATGTGCAACAACGATTATATAACAACTATGAAAATATCCAAGATTAGTTTAAAAAAATTTCATGCAACAGAAAAAAGCAACAAAAAAATTCCGGAAGAATTTTTCATTCTTTGTAAGCTTTTATGAGGGCAGATAATTCAGCCTTCGATTTACTTTTTAAACATAAAAAATGGATTAAAAACGCTTTAATTAGATCAGAAACATAAATGTGACCATTCTTCTGCGCCATTTTCAAAATAAGCATTGAGGGCGCTGGCCACAGATAAGCTCAACTTAACCTAAATGTCATGAATAGCTCTTGCAAATCCACAGCAACTATGAAAATAGCATATTTCAAAAAGCGTAAAAGACAGCAGAGTCTTCCAAAATATCCTTAAGATATAAGCCATATTGGATTAATGTATATAAATAACCGAGCAGACATATATAGACCAGAAATCCTACATTGTTTAGATAACAAGCGATAAAATTTAGTTTATTCAAACAAATTACGTGCATTCTTCATTATTCCTTAATCGTTATCATAAAAACTATATATTTACAGTAGTTAACATACAGGTTATTATAAACTACACTGACGGTTTTTAGAAAATTTATTGCGGAAAAAGAGATTTAAATGCAATGCTTGCAATGAATTCTGTGACAAGGCATAAAAGTTTATTCGCAGAATTCTTATTTTTAGTTCAAAACTTATCCGGCATATGGCGCTGTAAGTCCCTTTTAGCGTTGTTTTCGTTGCATTTTGCATTTATAAAGATCCCGTTCTCCGATTACGGAGATTGTGACTTATAGTGGCCATTTTAAAAATACTGTAATGTGATTTCTATTCATTAAAAAATTTCAAAAAATTATGATGTGATATTTAGTTCTTTTTTTTTTAATTTGCAGGTTTTACAGCGCCATCTGTATCACAAAATGTGAACTAGAAACAAGGACTTTTAGAGAAATATCCATGCTCTATCCCATTTTCTCCAAGAATTATTTTCATTTTAATCATAACCGTTTTCAAAACACCCTAACTGTAATTAAGGGCCCCTGAAAATAACAAGTTAACTTTTTTTTTACATCTTTTACCTTGTTTTTCTTGAATGCAACATGAATCTGCAAGGTGCTTTAATTTCCTCACAAAAATCAGCAAACTTATTTAAAAACTATCCCAGATTAATCCAACTATCGATTAAAATATAGTTTTTTAAAACCCTTCCTTTCACTCTCAGTCATGTCTGTTTATGCCGCCGACAGACTCACACGTTAATTACAAATCCGTTATGTTTAAAATGGACATTAAAGCCTTAAACTTTTGGAGCTCCCATTAATTGGGTTATAATTCATTCATTTTAGACAAAGAGGCTAAAAACAAATGTGAAGGGTGATGCTTAGAGAACACCAAATTCATTTCCAAAACTAACAAGCTCTGTATCATGCAGTCATGTTTAGTGTACATGCACTGCTCTAAAGCAAGTTATGTACAGTTTTTATCAAACAAAATTTAAATCAATAAAAAAATTTCCAATGCTTATGCTATGCTTCAAATTATTTATGTACCAAAAAATCAATATGATTCCCGACTTCCGAGTATAACCTAAATCTATTTTTGTAATTTGAGTAATGCAATTTTCCGGTATGAACCTAATCAAATCAAACACTAATCAAATGCTAATCAAATCAACCTTTTATCAAATCAACACAAATCAAACTAGACTTTTTTTAAGTGTTGTTTACGCGTAATAATGATGTATAAATGTTAATCGAAACAACTAAACTATTGATCAACTAAATTTCAAATTAATCCATAAGAAAACTTCTACAAATAGAATATTTTATTAGAAATAAAGATAGGATTAATGATATGAAAGAAATTAATGGTTTTTTGATGAAAGTAAAAGTTTATAAATAGAGCCAAGTAGAAAATGTTAGATCTAAGTTGCGAGTGTCATGAATCGATTAGTAATTTGAAGTATAAATCAAATAAACCCTGCATTAAAGCAAAACGAAAAAACTACTATTTGAAGAGAAATAAAAAGTTTCAGTTAAAAATAACTATTCTAATACAGAATTCTTTTTTAAAAAGAAGCCTTTTATCTAAGCCAGTACTCAAACAACAAAAGCGAGTCATTATTTCGCCAAATACTGAAAGAAACATTCGTGTTTTCCGTATTTTGGTATTCAAAAGGACTAGCTTTTTACCTTTATTTGAAACGAATTTCGATTATATCGTGGACAGTATACTCAAAATGTTTGACGGCTATCATTAGAAATGTGAAGTTGGAGTTTCTACGAGAAAGATGGCATGTTATAATTCTAAAAATAGAAATAATGCAGCTATTTTTAAGTGTGTTGTATTTTTTATGATGAAAACCTATCATTAAATAGATTTTGAGCATGTAATCTCCTTGTTACTGATTTTGGATTGAAAAACTGATGTCTGAATATTTTAAGAGACATTTATTGTGAAAATTTGATGTTTTTTGTGCATTAAACAGTTGTGGTATGCTGCCGTGTAATTCTGAAAACAACGTAAGTGCCTTATGATGCACTGTTGGAATTTTCATTCCAAAATTAAGGTAAAATTACCGGCAGCAATCTATTCATTCAATTAACCTTAAAGTTTACGGTAAAGAAAGCTTTTTACCACTTCGGTTGTGAAACCGTTTACAACTAGTGTGGTTCAAAAACATGAATACAAAATTAGGCTGTTTTTGAACCATTTACATCTAGTATGCTTTCAAAACCGTAAAAAAGATATTTAACTGGACATAGGAGCTAAAATTTTTGTTAGTTAATGGGCGTTGGAGTTGGTTGTAGTTGAGTTGTGTTTTATCAAATGAGCAGCGGAATGTGGTTTAATTAGTTTATCTGATTGTTTCATCTATCGTAAGAGATCGGAAATGCTAGACTTTTTTGTGCTAAGCAGATTTATGGTACTGCCATCTATGCGTGAATGAAAGTATCGTATTCTAAGAGTCCAGGGACACAAATTGGGTAGTGTAGGACACTGAAAACTATTCATGAGTTAAAGGGAATGGGGGGAATAATGTGGTGTCAACGCTGGGACTAGAACTCCTGTTCTGTTGTTGGTCATGAGATTGATAGATTAGTTCTCTCGTCTATAACATGTTCCCAGCTGCAAGAAATTAAGCTTCATTTCGTAGGTCTAGTCGGTGCGATAAAATTCTGGTTGTTTAACCGTATTAGGTGAAAACAGTTAATAAACGGTTTTCCCACAGTTAATAGTTGAAATACCATTTTTTTATGGTTATTTGACTATTTAGTTTGAATCTGGTAAAATAACAGTTAAATAAATTGTTATTTAACCATTTTTCCAAGAAATTTTTAACAGTGCAGATTTTGAGAAAATAGGCTTCATAACTATTTTCTTTCTATTGATAAAGCTAAAATAGAATTTTTGTACTTCAAATACCCAAAAAATCTGTAAATTAGCACAGAAATTTCACGGAAACCAATTGCTGCGCTTTCTGATAAAGATTTTATAAAGTGGAGGAAAAATAATAAATGAAATTTAAACATCTAATTCATTCTGTCAACTGTTTAAAAAGCTCACCAGGAATAAATAAGGTCAATGTGATGCTATGCATGAATTTTTAAAGTACTAAATATAGAGGTGGAAAAAATAAATTTAGATCAATTATACTGTACCCCAATATTCATATATTAAAACATAAATTTCGCTACCACTGGAAAGGAAAAATTGCCATTCAAGGTAAAAGCATTGTGTTATCTCTGAGACTTTACAACTTTTCAACACGGAACTAGTTATTCTTCCCCTAAAAAGGTTTAATATTTTCTTTTCAATGTCAAAAATTCCGCTTTTTCTTCCACAGAAAAGCCAGCACTCAAATGCTAATTCAGAAAGAAAAAAAATACAGTTTAAATGCAAAATATATGGCACCATTTATTTTAAAAGTTAGAATTTGAAGGAAATCGCTATGTCTTTAAAATCTAATTTGGAGAATAAAGTTTGCAAAATTAATTTTAAATCAATCTTTGTCGTTTTACTTTTAGTTACTATTTCAGAAGGAAAATAAAAACTAGCCAGTCAATTGCTGTTTTTTGAAGAAAAAAAATGCAATTGAAATGCAAGTATATGGAATTATTTTAAGATTCCGAAAAAATATTTACATTATAAAATGGTTTTGATGGTGAAAATCTGTTGCATCAATTTGTAAAATATTCTTACAGTAAAACGTTTAAAAAATAGCCTTTTTTCCTCGGTTAAACTTGAGATTGTATTGCTATTTTTGAAGTCAATATCAGTTTTAATGCAAACTGCATGGCATTAGTTATATTACTCAAAGTCGTAACATTGATATCTAAAAAATTTAGGTTTTCCGGAACAAAATCTTGAAATTTATTTTTAAAATATCGCATAAATGTTGAAAAACGGACCACATTCCCCTCCTTGATACTGCTATTGTCATTCAACTGCTATGGTTGAAAAAAAAATCACATTTCAAATGCGTCATTTTAAAGATAGTCTTACAGCTATATGACGTCATTTTAAAATTTGTCTTACAGCTATATGACGTCCTTTTAAAGATTGCTTTTCGAAGAAAATATCTAGATCCTAAAGATATTGGATTCGCGATGCAAATTTCTGAACTGAATGTTTAAAAAGTTACTGATCATGTAGAAAGTTGATCCCCAATTCCCTAGAATAAACTTATCACGTAATTAAAAAACTTTAAATGAATTATGTTAAGTAAATGACACAATTTTAAAGCCTTCCAGTTGTAAAAGATATGTAGGTCATCAAATTATAAATGTCATGATGCGAATTTGTAAACCTATTTTTTTAAACATCCCTTGAAACATTAAAAAGTTTGACAAATTTCTCAAGATAAACTTCGAAATTTTATTAATAAGGAACTTTATTTCCTCATAATGTTATGCAACTATATTTTGATCAGTATGAAAAGGATATAAAAATCTAAATAAAATTCAAAATGTAAATGCAAACGATGTTGAGAGATCAATGAAGAAAAATTTAATTTATATAGTTCGTGAAAGTTCTTTCCGATTTTTTAAAATGTCCTTCGAAACGCTAAAATTTAATCAAATTTCTTAAGATAATATTCGAAATTCTATTAATAAGACAATGGAATTTTCTCATAATATTATATAACTATATTTTGATGAGAAACAAGCATATGAAACTCTAAATAAAATGTATAGTGTAAATGCAAACGATATTCAGAGATCAATGACGAAAAATCGGAATTATATAGTTCGTGATAGTTCTTTCCAATGATTGGTTTAAAGAAATTTGTATGATCCAACTATATCAGATTTTTTGAGATACAGATCACTGGCACCAACCATTTGAGTGATAAATGAAAGTTTTAAAATAAAATAAAAGATAAAATGAATATGAAGTTGACCGATATGTATAGAACGCATAACGATAACAGCTTTATCAGATAAAAGCTTTTTTAAATGTTTAATAAGAGCTGTTGGAATTATAGCGATAACTACAATCTTTATTTTGATATGAGGTAATAGTACACAAAATTTGTGATGAGAATTTAAATAACTTGGTTGATATATTTAAAGTTCATTCAACTAATATTCGACGAATAAAGCAATTTAAAAAATTTACGTGTTAATACGGAACACCAAAATTAGTGAATGTCGAATATGTCCAGATAATTTCGATTATCATAAAATCACTTTCATGAAAATTCGAAAGGATTTAGTAATTCTTTTAAAATTTCTCTCCTTCACCAGTAAATGCTGACATTCTATATAGGGAAAAGAAATCTTTTTTTTACATAACAGTATTTCTCATTTAGACAAACAAATTTTGATATCATAAAATATAACATGCACTGATGAACTAATTCTAAGGAAATATCTATTAAACTTTTTTTGTTGGTGAGTGTAACCCCTATAATGTTGATATTCAGCACGCACTGATGATTGGATTGTAAGGAAATATTTATTAAACTTTTTTTGATGGTGAGTGTAACCCTTAGAAATGTTGATATTCAGCTGATTAATGCTGATTAAGAAATATAAGGAAATATTTATTAAACTTTTTTGATGGTGAGTGTAACCCCTAGAATTGTTGATATTCAACTGATTAATGCTGATTGAGGAATATAAGGAAATATTTATTAAACTTTTTTTGATGGTGAGTGTAACCCCTAGAATTGTTGATATTCAGCTGATTAATGCTGATTAAGGAATGTAAGGAAATATTTATTAAACTTTCTTTGATGGTGAGTGTAACCCTTAGAAATGTTGATATTAAGCTCATTAATGCTGATTAAGGAATATAAGGAAATATTTATTAAACTTTTTTTGATTGTGAGTGTAACCCCTAGAAATGTTGATACTCAACTGATTAATGCTGATTAAGGAATATAAGGAAACATTTATTAAACTTTTTTTGTAGTGAGATAGCATCTAGAAATGTTGATATTCAGTATGCACCGATGAAATAATTACATAAGGAAATGTTTATTAAACTTTTTTTCTTAATGGTGAGTATAACACCTAGAAATTTTGATATTCAGCACGCATTGATGAACGGGTTGTAAGAGAGAAATAAACGAAACTTATTTTATTCAGCATTTACTACTGAACGCAGGAATCTTCCAATGTATGCACGAAAAAATTTTATTAAGCTTTAATTTTGATTGAATATCGAATATTCACCGAAGCGTCTATGTGAATGTTGATATTTACTGAATTTCGGAATTTCACGGAACATGCATATCATGAAAATATTTGAGATGTTTAATTTCTAATTGCTGTTTAATTAATATTAATTAATTCATTTTCATAAAGACAAAGAGGTATCTTTTATATGACAATTTGATTTTTGTAAATATTTTGGTTGTTTTTCGATAGAATTGGCTACATAAATATTTCAGGTAGCTTCTATTGGGGAAAAAACTAGTTTTTATTCAAAATTTTTAAAAAAAATATTTTGGGCTGAGCTAGTTCGGAAACAAGCCTTGTTAAGTATGATACAAAAAGCTGACGGCAACTGCTTTATTTCGAAGTTGTATATTCTTCTTCAGATTTTTGAAGACAAAATAGTTCCAGTATTTATTTTGTCGTAAACAAAAAGATTTTTAAAAAGTTTTGTTGATTTTGTTATCATAGAATATTCCTTGTTTGAAGATGCTAATTTTTATCGTTGTTTTTTAAGTTTTTATTAAATTTATAAATTTATCTCAAGTAGTTCAACCATCCTTTCTGAATATTTATCCTCAACGAAACGACATTAAGTACAGTTAACAAAAAATGAGTAGAAAAGTAAATTTAAGGTTAAAAATGAAATACCTTAAACAATTTTGGATCTAATGATCTGTACTAATAACAAACTAAATTCTAATGACTACTAAATAATTGCTTCCATGTAAACTAAATACTAATACAACAGATGATAATTTCAGTAGTGAAACCAGACACAAAACCTAAGTTTCTGTGAAATTTTCAGGGATTCAGATTTCAAACCCTCAAAATATGGGGAACTTCACTCATAATATGAAATATTACCCATTAAATTTTTCCATCATAAATATGAGTATTTGTAATTAGTTATAACAATAATTTTTCTTTAGGGTGAGAAAATAAATAAAAAAACGCTTTTTTTTACTTTTGTTTATCAACCTTTTTTTTATAAATTTTTGCATTTTAATTTGGTAAATTCTTCATTCGCCCTTAAAAAACGGACATAGAGATATTTTAAAATTTACTATTTCTTAAAACTTGCAAAATTTTAAATTTTTTTCTGCAAAAAATTCAAAAAATTTTGAAAAATAATCATTGAAATTAGTTTTTTATGTGCTATTTCATTTCATAGATATCAGTAATGAAAATAGGTCCACTGAATTTCAAATAAGTTGGAAAAAAAACTTTTTATTTTGAGTGAAATTGCTATAAAATGCTGTACGTATGGTCTTGGCTTTATTTACAATATCGCCCATTACTTATAAAATATATGCACGTTACTCAAACTTTTCAGAAAAGATCTTATTGTTCTGGTACAAACATATATTACTTCCAAAAAATTTTTTTATCTTTTTATTGTGTGTTTAAATTATCTTAGACCTCTTAGAGTTGCTCAACTCATTTTTCTGGGAAATCAAGTAATGTTCAATGTTTTTAATAGATGGCAGCACTATGCAATAAAATGAATTTATTTCACTTCATTATTCGTTCATTTATTTATTAATCTAAACAGTAACGGGCTTTAACTTACGGTTAAAGTAAGATCTTTTAAACAGCTGGTAAAAAAAAAGTAAAATTAATTTTTGTTTTTCACTTCTGATTTTAATTTTTATAAATAATTTAGCAACCTAAAATAACAGCATGATTTCACAAGGTAAAAAGTATTTATAATTAATAAAGATACATCTAACGAGAATTGAACATTTAATTTATTAACTAAATTTAAATTTATTTTTGAATAAACATAAGAACTCACCGCAAATGCAAATGTTGCTGGACTGTGTCTAAGACTGGCAAAAGCTAGAAAACAAAAAAAATTTCATAATTCACAATTTTTTTTTTTTCTGCACATTTACAAGTTGGAAATTTAATTCTTAAAAGTCAAATAAATTACAAATATCAGTTACAAAATGAACTCTGTGCAAAACCATTTACATGCCTAATTTTTTAAGATGTTCAATATTATCAAAAATAAATAAATAAAAATGCAAAAAATTTCTAGTGTTTAATTAAGTTATCGAATCGGAAAAGCAATCATGATAGCGATAACCATAAAGTATTAACAATGAATAAAACACTGAATGCATTTTTTTTCCTTTTGAAATTTTTCAAATGTTATCCTTTCTTTTTTTTTTCTTTTTTTTTCTTCTTTTTTTTAATTAAAGTAGCAGTTAAAATGCCAAGATACTATTTATTACACTCTTACTTTTTACTTTGTTCAATGTTCCGCTTTTTTTTATTTTTTCGATTGGCATTTTTAAATAATAGTGAATTTGAGTGGTTTTTGGACTGAAATTCTCGCCCAGAAAACACATAATTTTTCCATTTATGAGACAAAATATAGATAAAATAATAATAATATATTTTTTAATATAAATTATTTGTAATAATAGCAATATTAAATTAATTTCATTTCTTTTAATGAAGCGAATTTTTCATCAATTAAATTAATAAAACAATATGTATTAATCCTGAAATTATGTAAGAAGAAACAAACTTACTTATAGCAAGTACACTTAATATTAAATTGAGAAATACGGATACAAAGCATATCGTTATTGCAACAATACGCAGATGTTCTTTCTTTTTCTTTTGGAACAAGGAATCTTGAGGCTTAATAGGTATATCATCTGAAATAAAAAAACAAAGATGAGATATTATTGTTATAGGTATAATTTTGTTAAGTTACAAAAATTTGAACCATATAAGGAATTTATTATAAAAAAATCACTCGGTCCATTTAAGTACTTTTTTGTAGAGAAAAAAAAATTTTCACAGCTAGGCATTCGACATAGAGATAGAGATGAATTTTTGTTGCATTACTAACTTACAAAAATATACCTGTAACAAGAGTGAATAACTAGCTATGGACAATATATTTTATTTTACAACCGTCGTTAAACAGTCGACCCAATTCTGGGTTTACGACTATCAATGTTCAACTCCGTATCCTTGTAATTTTGATCACAATCCAGAAGACAAGGGAACTCCCGGATCAGTACCCCCAGAGGTTTTGATTTGTTATGGGAACTTGGTGGACTACGTGACCCCGACAAATTTTAAGTGCATCAATCACCATTTACTACACGGGGAGTCTTCGGCCTGCAGGGATAGAACCCACGACCTCTTGGACATGGGTCCAGTGCCCTACCAACCAGGTTATCTCGGCCCAGCTACGGACAATACAATATAAATTGAACCACAGAACTAATTTCAAAAATATCCTAAAACAGCCAAAAAAGAAAACAAAAACAAATTTTATCCAGACAGAGGCATTCGACATATAGATATATTTTAGTATCATTACTAACTTATGTATCTATTACGAATGAGTGGACAACTAACTATGGATTTCACTAACATCATAAGAGAGCCAAAAAATAAACATATTACGTCAAGATATTTGATATATACTTATATTTTTGTAACATTATTAACTTATATACCTATAACAAGAGTGAATAACTAGCTACAGACAATATATATAAATTGAACCACTGAACTAATTTCGCGAACATCCATAACATAAAAAGGATTAAAAGCATATTCAATTCTTCCTCCCCCCTTCGACAGATGAGTTCATTCAAGAAGAGAGAGGTCTTTTAGCAACACCTCCTACAAGAGAGAAGGCCTCAGCACCGATCAGTTTAGTAGTCCGTCGTAAGGAACATGAACTGTGCAGTGGAGGCAAATACGAAGATGCCACTACATTCGGGCTGCTAAGTTGCGCACTGGGGGAAATACAAAAGATCTCATTACGTTTGGACAAATAAAGGATCAAATTTCTTCTTTATGGTAAACCGTGTTCAGGCCTTCTCTAGGAGGGATTGCTCTTAAGCGCGTGTATAAAACAAAGAATTTTAATACACTCTTATTTCTGAAGACACAATAAATATAAAATTATTAAAAAATGTATGTCAATACGAATTTGTCAATAACTGTGTAAAAGATAAACGTTCTAGAAAAGCAAAGTGTTTTTCTGCATATCAATATAAACTTCGTGATGTATTAGTTTCACATGAATTACTATGTGTTATTAGTGACTGAAGAAAATATATGATTATAACAATAATGAATATACACTTAGCGAACTTCCAAATATTTCCAACCTGACTTCTTCATGGTAAGTTCATTATGTTATGTTTATTCTTTAAGCAATAAATCTTAAGACACTAAAACTTAAAGATGCTACAAGTAATTATAAAGACATTCCATTTTTATATCGATTTTTAATTTTGAAAACGTTAAGTATAGGTTTCATAATAAATAAGTTTCACATGAACTACTATATGCTCTTGATGAAAGAAAAAGTATATTATAATAATAATGACTATACTCTTAACTAATCTCCAATCGTTTCCAGCATATATTCTCCATGATAAGTTCTTAATTTCATATTTATTTATAAAGCAATAAATCTTTAGATACAAAAACTCTAAGATTGTATTCTATATTTAGATTTATTTTTGATGTTAAAAAAGTGAAATATAAGTTTCATAATATATAAGGTTAAGATGAACTACTGAATGTAGTTAGTGAATGAATAAAATATATAATTGGAACAAGAATTAATATGCACTTAACTAACCTCCAAATGATTCTAACCTGCATTCTTCAAGGCAAGTTCTTGTTGCCATATTTATTTATAAAGCAATAAGTCTTAAAATACTAAAACTTTAAGATTCTACAAGTAAAGGATTCAATATTTACTTCTATTTTTAAAGTTAAAAATGGTGTGGTTTAGATGTAGTTAACTTTAACTACAGCAAATGAAAAAGGGAATGAAAGTTTTTGCGATCATTTATCATTTTTAATTGTTTCAGAAACTTATGCAATGTCTTACACTTATAAGATTTAGCAATACGCAGACATCGTTTTCTAGTTAAAATATGTTGCCAAATTTACAAAGGAAACTTCTATCGCGATGACTATTTTCTCCAAAGAAGGTGAATAGTTTGAAATCCTTTCCAAATAAAATTTGTACCAATAAAATCTCTGATCTACCCAGTAACTTTAAACCATAATATAAAATCGCATAATTCAAAAAGTGTTAAGCAATGCAATCTCAACGTTAAACCATAATATTGACAACTTGAACCATAATACGGTACAATTTGATGCAATTTCAATGAAGTGTTGAATTAAACCATGTTCCGTATAAACTGAACCATTTCCCCGCTCAAGTTGAACAATGTTCCCATATAACTTGAACCATAATATAGTGTAACCATATTAAAGTTGCAACAAGCTTGAACTAGTTGAATAGCGGTACAACAGGCTCCAAAAATTCGAACATTGTTTACAAATAAAACATATAATGATATTAACTAGAAAATTACTGAAAAACTAATCCTTACTAAAATTGTATAGACTTAAAAAAATTTTCAAAGTGATGGACGAAATAATAACAATAAGTTTCTCAAGGAATCAGGAGATCTCGTTATGTTTTTAATAGTTTTGCAAAATATTTTTACAAAAATTAGTATATATATATATATATATATATATATATACATTCGTGA
>NC_092215.1:30783593-30791954 GCF_043381705.1 Parasteatoda tepidariorum | reverse complement strand
GAGCACAGATTGAGATTTAGCTTTTTTTTTTCATTTCTCCTTTTATTTTTTGGGTTAGTTCTCTTGTAATATATCTATCTCTCCCTCTATTTTTTTTTTTTTACTAATATTGAACATAGAGCATTCTTGACTTAATCATAAATAATGCATCGCACTTAGGAAGGATATCATATTTATAGATCAATTCAATTACAGAAAAACTTTCGCTGATCCAGAAACAAACGAAACATCAATAAATATCATTTTCATTTATCATATTGCCCTATAAGTTGTTTTATTATTAACACATCCCTCCCAGAAGCAGAAGTTTCTTAGCACTCAATATGTGTAAATCAAAAGAAAAGAAATCGATTCCTAAAATCATGTGTTTATCATAATTTGTTGCTAACGTTATCGCATGAAAATGAGGAAATTATACTTCTATCAGATGGAGTTGGCAACGTTGATGGAAACTTTACAAATACAAATGAAATGTAATTCAATAATATATTATGAAATATATTCAGTAAAAATGCTTAGAATTTTATAAGAGCTCATTACTTTTCAATACTTTTAAGCATTAATATTTGCATGAAAAACATTATTTATTATGTTATTCCTTTTTTATTTGTTATATTATACCTTTATTTACTTATTATATTATTCATTCATTTATTTATTATATTATTTATTTATTATATTATTCATGATAGATTTTACATTTTTAATTTAATTTATGTATTTATCTATTTTCATTTATTTATTTATTTTTATTTTTTATTATATTCATTGATTTATTTTTCATTTATTTATTTATTTATTTTTATTCTTTATTTTATTTACCTATTTATTTTTCATTCATTTGTTTTATTTATACATTATTTTATTTTTATTTATTTGTTTTTGTTTTGCTTTTTGCTGTTTCTGCTTTCTTTGCATCAAAATAATGTTTATTATGTTTAAAAATTGCTTGCATTTGAATATGTGAGGTTACACCTTGAAAATACCACATATTTGGCATCAAATTTCCAAAATTTGTCAAATGACTAGCCAAAAAACTGCCCAATTGTGGAGGCTGCAATCAAAAATATAATCAGCCATTATATCAAAAATATAATCTCAAAAAAGAAAAAAAATGCAAAAATATTAATGAAGATTTTTTCAATTATAATGGATGATGCCGTGGTGGATCAGGGGACAGAGCTCTTGCCTACCAATGAGGTGACCCAGATTCGAATCCCAGCGGCTGCTGGTCGATACGAATTCTACACCGAGCACATACCGACCGCAGTACTGACGTAAAATATCCTCAGTGGTAAGCGGATCATAGGTTAGAGTCCCCTTGCCGTCAGGTTAACCATGGGAGTTTTTCAATGTAATGTGAATGCGGGCTAGTTCCGTCAAAAAATCCACCACGAAGGCAAATTTCTCCCTATACTTGATGCAGGAGCTCTCTTGTCTTCTGGGTTGGGTTCAAAATTATACGGCTAAGGTGTAGAATATTGGTAGTCGTATAGTCATAATTGGGTTGGCTGTTCAACGACGGTTATAAAATAAAATAAATTTACAACAAATGAAACATTTGCCTGATTTCAGAAACTAAATTCATAGGCAAAAAAAAAAGCTTAATCCCTTTAAAATGGCCATTTTAGCTTTTTGGGGAATTGGGCCCTTTTTAAAATTGGGGACTTTTGTGGGTGATAATTCCTCCTCACTATAATGGCTGCAATTGGGACCACGAAAAATTAGTGGAAGTTAACACAAGCTTAATACTTTCGTTTTATATCCTTTTTAATAAGCACGCTTTATAACAATTATCAGCGATCAGCAGTAGTTTTTAATTTTTAAGTATTTTCATTTAATGAAACATATAAATCATTAGAATAAAATAAGTGGAAAAAGAAATAAAGTTATAAGACCCTCGAATAAATTACAATAGCATTTTTAGTAGCTTTTAATTTTAAAAAATATTTCTAGTATGAATTAAAATCTTGTGTAGTAGGAAAATAGAAAGGTAATCAAATACAGGAACTCTTTTTAAAACTGAAATTTTTAACTTTATGCTTTTCAAACATTATAAGTTGAAAAAGGGAAATAATTAGAAAATAATAAGGTCACAATGTATGCAACAATATTTCTTTACCAATGTTTTATTTTATTTTATGATAAATAATAAAAAATAAATCATTTTGAAAATGTAATACAAACTTAACATTTGAAAGTTTTCAAATTTCTTTAGAATTGTAATTTGCAGCAACTATAAACAAACAAGCATACGCAAGAATGTAAATCAGATCTAAAATATAAATAATTATAACAATACACGAAATAATTTATAATAAGTTATAAAAATAAAAATCTAGAAGCAAGACACTTAAAACTTTAATGTAGGTGCAATTAAAAAATAAAATCTCACATCCGAAATTCATAGTAATTATCATAATTTTTAATAATCACCTTTTCTTAAAGACTTGTTAAGTTTTTATAATAATAGTAATATAATAATAATAATCCCTCTGTTAACAAACTTACGAATTTTTCAAATATTTCAAATATTCACAAAAATGGCTCTTCCGTTTAATAATTTGGAGAAAATAAAACAGAATAATAATAAATGAATAATAATAAATAAATATTAATAATTAATAATATTCATCTCATAAGATGAATAAAACGAATTTAAAATTCTCCTCACTTAATTTTAAAAAAAATTTCTCGAAAAAGAAATTACAAATTTCAAAAATTCACAAAATTATGCAATGCATTTTAATAATTTGAGAAAAAAAAAAAAAAATATTATTCTAGTCTAAAAGAGATATTTAATTTCGCCACCATGAACAATAAAAAGAAAAACTTTCAATTAATAAACTTGCGATTCTTCATAAGAATTAAATTTTATAATATTTAGTAATATAATAATAATAAGCCCCGTGTAAACGAACCTTAAACCCCTTAACTCGTGTAAACGAACCGTGTAAACGAACCTTACGAACCTTACTAACATTTCAAATTTTCACAAAAATGGTCACTTCATTTTAATAATTAAAAAAAGCAATGAAAATTAAATACATAATAATTAATAATATTCATCTCATCTAAAAAACTGTATGGAACAAATTAGAAATTTTCATCGCCTAATAAAAAAATATTATCTCCAATTACAAATTTTACAAATTTTAAAAATTCGCAAAAATATACAATGATTCTTAACAATTTCAAAAAAAAAATCAAATATTATTCTTCTCCAAAAGATATAAGATATATTTAAAGTCAGCACACTTTACATTAGAAAGAGCATTAAAAAGTTAATAAACTTGTGAATTTTATGACTATTTAAATTATGAATTCACAATAATTTTCACAGTATATAAATACTTTCAAAATAAATAATTAATAATAGTCACCTCGTCTTAAAGATGTACTAAAACTCGTCACAATATGTGACGAAAAACTTAATTCGTCGCCAAGACCCATGAATTTGAATGCTACCTCTGAAACATTTTTTTATTCCAAGGACACTTAATTTTTTTTTCCTTTAATACTTTTCCTTCTGATAAACACGAATTTAAAAAAAAATAACAATAACTTTTCCTCCACGGAAAAACTTCTTTAAACTACCATAAAAATTAGAATTACGAAAGTGTACGTAGCAACATTGACCTGTAGAAACTATTTGTTCCAAATTTTGTTCGATTTTTCGAGATGTCAAATAAACTGTTATCCGACGATTAATCGAGAAAGATTTTCTGTGTGTCGAGGGGAAGGGGAGGAGGAGGCGATGTCGTGACCTATTGTAACAAGTTATTTTTAAATACTATTTGTTTTCTTCTGAAAAGATAATATAATACTTTTTTATGTATAGAAGGCACTGAAATTTGCTTAACAGTGTTTTTTCGAAGCTTTGGATTTAAGAACAGAGGAAGTACTTAAATTTTTATAAAGTTATTAAACATTTGAAAAAAATGCCTATTTGGCGAGATTTTTTCCTCCTTGATGAAAATTAACAAAATTAATGAATAATTCCTAATTTTTGTAAATTTTATGAGCACAGATATTATCAGCATATATTAAGGTTTTATGAGCATAGATTGAGATTTAGATTTTATCAGCACAGATTTTTATGAGCACAGATGACGTGACCTATTGTAACAAGTTATTTTCAGATATTATTTGTTTTCTCCTGAAAAATTTATATTATTTTTTTTTTATAAAATTCACTGAAATTTACTTAACAGCGTTTTTTCGAAGCTCTGATTTTTAGAATGGAGGAAATACTTCAATATTTGAAAAGTTTTAAAACATTTTTAAAAAATGCCAAATTGGCGAGATTTTTTAAATTATCAAAAATAAAGAATAGTTCTTAATTTCCTCAAATTTCATGAGCACAGATATTATCAGCATATTGTAAGATTTTGTGAGCACAGATTGAGATTTAGATTTTATCAGCACAGATTTTTATGAGCACAGATGACGTGACCTATTGTAACAAGTTATTTTTAAATACTATTTGTTTTCTTCTGAAAAGAAGATATATTACTTTTTTATATATATAAAGGGCACTGAAATTTGCTTAACAGTGTTTTTCGAAAATCTGGGCTTTAGAACGGACGAAATACTTAAGTATTCAACAAGTTAAACATTTTGAAGAATCGACAATTTGACGAGATTTTTCCTCTTAGATGGAAATTATCAAAATTAATGAATAATTCTTAATTTTCGTACATTTTTACGAGCGCAGATGTCATAATCTATCGTAACAAGTTATTTTTAAATAGTATTTGTTTTCTTCTGAAAAGAAGATATAATACTTTTAATATATATATATATATATTTATACATAAGGCACTGAAATTTACTGAACAGTGTTTTACGAAGCTCTGGGCCTTGTAACGGAAGAATAACTTAAATATTTTAAAAGTTATTAAATATTTTTAAAAATTACTCATTTGGCGAGATTTTTCAACCTAGATGAAAATTATTAATATCAGTGAAAAATTCTTTATTTTCTCAATTTTTTTTAGCGCAAGTAATGCAACATTGGGGCAACTATTAAAATATAAAAATATTAGATCCCTAACGTTTTACAACTTCTCAAATCTGTGGCTTTTCTTCATAATGACATTTTGTGTTATTTTAAAAATGTGCATAGGGAACAAAGAAGCACCAGTGAGATAGAACTAAAGATAAACTAAACTTGACCTAATAATCATGAATAACTGTTTCTAACACGCAACGGTCATGAAAATAGCATATTATTCACAAAAAAGCATTATTTAATGTGACGACAAAGCCTTAAAAAACAACTGTCTGACTAGTACAGGTAAAGCAGGAAGCGTACTGAAATCTACAATAAAAAATACCCGTTTTTTTACGGACTTCCTATGTATATTTGACGGTTTAAAGCAGTTTTATTGAAAACACATTTTTTCTCTGTTTCATGGTCTAATAAACGGTCAGATCAAATTCTAGCTTTTGCCATGCAGTTTTGCTTATGGTTAGATAATTTTACCTTTTTTTTCATTAATTTTACGATTATTTTTTATACTTGCTCATAGTTTTCAGCAATTATTTTTTGCTTCTGAACATAGTATGAATAAAATTGCTATGCGACTGTGTCAAATTGATACTCTACTTGATTATTACCTGTCTTTAGTTATAATTTTTGGGTAAGATGAATCCCCAGACATCTTAGAAAGATGGGCAACTACAATCTTAAACGTTTTTACGCTTATTTCAATAAGTTTATCTCAAAAGATAAAACAGTTTAAGATTTTTCTTCATGGTGAAACTCTAGAGGTGCCATGGCTTAAGGGTTGTCGTGCTCACCTCGAAAGCAGGAGTCCCAAGTTCAAATCCTGGCGTTGACTAGAGTTCTGATTTTCTCTCTCTCCGGCAACAATTCTGACGTTTTTTTTATTCAAATAACAGAGATTGTTGTTTAAATAACACGGTTCATTGTTAAAATATTTTTGTGAAATAAATTTTGGGATAAAATAACTGAGTTAATTAAAATAGCGAAGTTAGTTTGACAACAGCAATACTTATAACAAAACTTATCAGCTTAAAATAACAGGTGTCCGTTTTTAAATAACAGTTCGTTTACAGTTATGACAGTTACATCCGTTTTTGAATTAACCATTTTTAAATATATATATATATATATATATTTAAAATTATTTTGCAATGTATAAATATATTTGCAATGTATCCCTTTTTCAAAATGATGTTATTTACAACAAATTTAGATTTTAGTTTTCTACAACTCATATAGCAAAACAGTCCACTATTAGAATTTTCATTCTAAAATTACGGGAAAAGAGCAAGCAACAATCTGTCTATCCAATTTACCGTAAACTTTACGGTGTATAACGCTTTTTGCCTTTACGATTTTGAAACCGTATACAACTAGGACTGTTAAAAACCATGAATACAAAACTGCACAGTTTTTCAACTATTTATAACTAGCATTAAACAGTTTTATGGTGCTGCCATCTATGAGTGAGTGAAAGTATTATATTCTATTTTGCTCAGAATCACAATTTGGGGATGCTCTTCATGTGTTAAAGGATATGGAGGAAATATTATAGTGTCAACGCTTGGACTCGATCTAGATTCTATCAGAAATGAGTTTGACAGAGCAGTCCTCTCAGCTACAGTATCTACCGGTCTGAATAAACTATGTTGCTTTATTAGGTGGGCCTAGTTGTTGCGATGTAATTCTGGTTGCTTAACCGTAATAGGTGAAGGCAGTTAATAAAGGTTTTTCTCATAGTTAACAGTTTGAATACCATCTCATTTATGGTTCTTTGACTGCTTTGCTTGAATATGGTAAAACAACAATTAAATTAATTGATATTTGACTTTTTCTTAACTATTATAGCTATTAATTTCTAACAGTCTATATCTGGTTATAGCCAGTGCGTAATTTATAATAAATGTAGAATATTTGGAACTAAAACTTCAACAATACATAAAAATTTTCAGACTATAAATAAATCATGTATGACACGAAAACTTCAAAAACATGTAAGAAAAGTCTAAAATAAAGTAAAATTCAATATTTTGCTTATTTAACATTTATTTCAATACTGATGCAAAATTAGAAAATAAATTAATATTATCGAAAATTCAAAAAAATTCTTTCCAATTCTTTATCCAATATACTTAAAGCAAGAACTTTTATTTTTACAAAAGAGAAATGAGATGTGATAAGGTTTTTGTCGTTTTTGTTTACTGACATGAAAATATATGAAAAATGCTTGGATAAGCTTCATTTCCTCAGATCCATAAAACCTGCAATAAATATGAATGACACTTTCATAAAAAAGCTGTTATACATACAGTCATTGGCCGTATCGAAAACTTTATGGGCCCCAAGTCCTGTTTTTTTTTTTAGAAATGCTTTTTTTATCGTTATTTTTTATCGTTTTCCACCGTTTAAGAAAAAAGCTTCTAATTTTAAAAATGATTTTTAGTATTTTATTAATTTTAACTGCAACTTTTTTAACTTTTAATTTAAAAAATAATTTTGAAATAATATCTTAATAAATTTCAATTCATCCAATTCACTGATATTCTTTTTTTTTTTTTAATTTTTATCAAAAGCATACAAAATCAAGTATTCTACGCAACATTCACGATGCTTTTGCTTTTCAGCAGGATATAAAGCCGTAAAGCAGTTTCTTGATTATTAAACAAGTGATATCAATATCTTTAGACGACATTTAGCTTTAAAAAAAAACAGATTACGAAATCCACGTTGTAAAAAATTTTGCTGTATAGTTGACACTATTTTTGATATTGAGGTAAACTGAAATTTTTTTGCAGTGCTCTTAGTCACATTTTTTAACTACTTTTTCACTGTTACAGTTTTATTTATATTTTCACACATTTTTTGTTTGTTTGCTTAATGACAATATATATTTTTATGCGCTTTTGAAATAAAACCGATTATTTTCGGACAAATTACAAAAATAAGAGCATTTCGTCATATCACAAACATGATTGGTTGTCTGACAAGGATGCTAAGAAAATGATTCATTATATAACATAAAATAAAAATTCATTGCGATTACTGAGTATTTAGCTGGAATTCTTTAAACGTCAAGCAATCTGAAAGGCATTTTCGTGATTTCCCTTTTCGTGTAACGCAAAATATGATTGCCTTCTCTGAAACAAAATAATTCATAAAGACAGCAAAACTTCAATATTTACATAAATTATGAATTATTTTATCTTTCTTCCTTGTTAAAACTACAAAAGAAGGGCATTTGATTAATTGCAATTCACTAGAAGGGTATATAGTTATTTGAGGATAAAAAGAAATGATTTATCTGATTTCGATAGGGATATATATATATGCTTTTGCCATGCAGTTTTGCT